>NC_091117.1:227089376-227296876 GCF_040183065.1 Periplaneta americana
TATCTATCTATCTATCTATCTATCTATCTATCTATCTATCTATCTATCTATCTATGTATCTATCTATCTATCTATCTATCTATCTATCTATCTATCTATCTATCTATCTATCTATCTATCTATCTATCTATCTATCTATCTATCTATCTATCTATCTATCTATCTATCTATCTATCTATCTATCTATCTATCTATCTATCTATCTATCTATCTATCTATCTATCTATCTATCTATCTATCTATCTATCTATCTATCTATCTATCTATCTATCTATCTATTTATCTATCTGGCTGGCTGGCTGTCTGTCTGTCTGTCTATCTATTTATCTATTTATTCTGGTGTAGTTACGGCCATCAGGCCTTCTCTTCCACCATAAAGAAATATAATTAACCTCCTGAGTCCTTAGAGTATATTATGCTATACCATACTTCATACATGATTATGATATAAGATATATGTGTGCAGAAACCTGAAGTATAATATAATATACTTGCATTTTTGCCCTAACTGTAACCTGCAGACTTTTTTTAGCATTTTTCTTCATGTCAGGTCTTCTTCTGTTTGCAGTGTAGAATTATATTGAACTTCAAAAATAAAACAACAAATATCTCAGGACGTTAAATAATTTTCGTCTGTGTTTATATCGCTTTGTCTTACTCCGTGAGGGTTAGAGACTCATTTGTCTTGTTGGAGTCCAATAGTCAACTTCGTTTTGTTTTCTATGATCATAAAGAATGAAACATTAGTGGGTTGTTGTCATCCTTGGAATGTGACGGAGGAAAGAGCGCGGCATTCAATCATTAAATTTAACGCGTTATCCTCCTATTGTTTACTTGAAATAATCATACTTGTATTATCTGTAAATAAGAATACATGACGTGCACTATTTAAGGTTAAAGCTAAATCATTAATATAAACACGAAACAATAATGGACTTCCATTACTCTTTGTAAATTGCACATCAATATTTTCTAAATCTTCTAGAAATTGTGTTTAACACTGAGCTGCACCATATATATATTTTTTTTTTTTCAGTCTGCATGCTCCATTACTGTGGAGTAATACTACATGCATTGGTTTACCTTTAAACTATGTTTATATATTTACTTCATATTGTTCTAAGAGTTACTTTATAGGCAATATAGATGGATGAATTTTGTACTTTTCCTTCATTGTAATTTGTCAAACTGTATATTGTTAGTAAATTTGATCAAGTTCTTATGGAATTTTTTGTATAGTTTGTCTTTATTCACTGGCCAGTTTTCAGACTTTAGAACTGCCGCTTTCAGAATGTCTCTTTCTCTCTCAAGTAATTTACAATTGTATAACAAATGATCTATCGTTTGTTCGTCATTTTTACATGGACATAATGGGCTATCTATAATTTTATATTTATGTAGATAAGATTTTATATTTCCGTGTCCTGTTATTATAGTTGTGAAGTTTGGGGTTATGTTAAGTTTCAGTTTTAGCCGATCGTTTATATTTGGGAAGAAAGATTTTGTGATTTGTCCTTTTGCTGTGTTGTGCCATTCGTTATGCCACTTCACTAAACTGAGGTTGTGTATTTCACTTTTTGGTGTCTTGCTATAGCTCTCTGGGGCGTGCTGCAAGTTGATCTGCTAATTCATTCCCCTCTTGTTCAGCGTGGGCCTTAATCCAGTTGAATTCTCTTTATTCCACTTTTTCCTCTCCGCTCCCTTTACTTCTCTTCTGATTACTTCTATAAGATGCGTATGATTTGTTTGGTTTCTAAGGGAGTCTAATGTTATCCTGCTGTCTGTAAATATTGAAATTTTTTGCTGTTGACTTTCCAGAGTCTGTACATGTTGAATAGCTTTTAATATGGCTAGTTGTTCAGCCTGACTGTTGGAACATTTGCCATTCAGTCTGTATTTCAGCGCTTCCTCCAGGTTGCCTTCTTTGAATATAGCTATTCCTGCTCCAACACCGAGTTCACCTTTGCTCCCATCTGTGAATATTTTAATTATGTTATATTCGTTGTCCTCTTTTCCTTCTCTGACTTTTACGTGGTCAGCTGGATGCTGCCAATGTTTTAACTCCATATCATGGTCAATCTGATTCCTGTTCTCGTGGTCATGTTGGTTTCTGCTTCTTTTGACAACTCGGTAATACTCTGCTGTATCCTCTATTTGGATGTTTATTGGGATTATTCCCGTTATCACGCACAATGCATCATTGGATACAGTTCGGTATGCCTTTGCTATTTTTATATTATGAGCCTTTGTATTCTAATAATCTTAGTTTTATGGAATTTATTGTCCATTATTCTTTTCCACACTGGGGTTCCATATAAAATTAGTGGCAATATTCCTCCTTTGTATATAGTTTTCAGAGCTTCGTGCTTTAAACCCCATGTTAGTTTGGCTGTTTTTGAGAGCGTGAACATTAATTTGGTACACTTTTCTGCTACATAATTGATATGGTCTCTAAAGGTTAGTTTATTATGAAATGTTATTCCCAGATATTTTATGGCGTTGACTTTCTGCACCATATATATATACAGGATGTTTAAAAATACGGGGCATAATTTCAGGTATGTATTTCCCACATGTAGACAATCAAAATAGTTCATTACAACATGTGTCCGGAAATGCTTTATTTCCGAGTTATGGCCTTCACAACATTGAAATTCACCGGAACGTTTTTCTTTCCGCATGTCGTTGCCGTCAAAGGAGACATTAAGAGGGCACTCTGACAGTTCATTCCGAGGCGAAGGTTACATTCAGTGTTGTGTAGGCGTTAGACTGTGCGACATGTATTCAGATCAATTGCTTGGCCTCCACGCTCACCTGATCTGAACCCTCTCGATTTCTACTTGTGGGGCCATTTAAAATCATTGGTTTATTCGTCTCCGGTGCCTGATTTGGAATCCCTTCGGAATCTAATTGTGGCATGTTCTGAGGACATACGCAATACTCCTGGAGTTTTGGATCGTGTTCGCAGGTCAACGAGACATCGATGTGAGGTCTGTATTCAAGCAGGAAGTGGACATTTTGGACATCTTCTGTAATGAAAACGACCTGCGGAAAGAAAAACGTTCCGGTGAATTTCAATGTTGTGAAGGCCATAACTCGGAAATGAAGCATTTCCGGAAACATGTTGTAAGGAACTATTTTGATTGTCTACATGTGGGAAATACATACCTGAAATTATGCCCCGTATTTTTGAAACATCCTGTATAGTAACTTCCATTTCTGTAACAACAACAATTCAACGATACTGTCTCTACTTTTAAAATATAAATGCAACATTGTCATCACCTGGAGACTTATATTAACAGCTAAACCCATAACACGAAAGGAAATAAATGGAAAGTTTCACAAATCCTTAAAGGAGTCTTTTCTGATCCAATGTCATAAATTTTGCAATTACTATGCACATATCTATACTTATTGGTTACGAAAAAGGCATATCTATAAATTGAAAGTCCTAGAACAAAAATTGTGCCTGCTAATTCAATTTATATTACCCTTGGCGTCAGAAAAGACCGCAAACCGGGTACAACGGTTAAGAAGTATTAATATAATATTACAGATTTTTCACTTTGTAAGTTGTTTATGTATAAATATGTCGCAAGGTAATTGTGTTAAAAAGTGTGTGTGTTTTATATGCAACATACTTGATAAATATTCTGTAAATTCATTTCTAAACTGACACTTAAAAAGTTCTGCCCATTTCAAATAAAATTGAAGAACTGCAAAACTTTCTTTTTTAAAATTACAGGAATGATTACGCTCCTTGACAAGTGAATTAAATTATAAACAAAAGAGTACCGGCATTTGACTGTGTTTGTTCCATTCAAGTAAATGGCATTACGTTACATAAAGTTCTCTATACATAAATTCCTTGAGTGAAAGAAGCTGGAATTAGTATAAAGTTATAAGGTTTCTGTAACATTTTGAAACAGTTTTTAACTTTTAGGTTGCTTTGGGCAGTTTCCTGACGATACCCTTGAAATTCCATTCGAGAATCATTGTCCCTATTTAAATAAGTTGGAAACGACAATGCATGAGGCACGAAAAGTGTTCTCGTGAAAGTATCTCATATCTAGACGGAACATAGGCCTATACATAATATCGTTTCTATTCTTATTTAATGACTAAAGTTGAAATAACTTTTCCTTGCCGCCATAACGATATGAATATCATAGTAGGGGATAATATGTTCTGGCTGCTTTCCTACAGTAATAGGAACCGTAATAAACTAAAATCTCTGAATGTATTGTCAGAGAGGTTAGCTGTTTGATATTTATTAATACAAAATTACATAAAATATACACACGCATTAGCAAAGCTCGTGTTCAGGTGTATTGCATCTACATACAAGACAAACAAAAGTTAACACACAGAAATATTAAAAAAAAAAAACAAAAGAAAATACTTTATACAAATAATCGATTTAAATGTAATTTAAAAGCACACGTTTAACTTGTTAATGAACTTAAATAAAAATTCAAAAAGTTCAGGGTGAATTATCATTACGAAATAATAATATAGGTCCTAGGCTAATGCTGCTTTAAACCTGCTGTATTGAAAAATTGTTACGCCTTGCATGGTAGTCTAGTATTATAATAGTACATTATGCAACGAGCCTATAATGGTAGTAATTAAGACGCGAGTATGTTTATGAAACGAGCGCAAACGAGTTTCATAATTTTCATACGAGCGTCTTAATTACCATTATAGGCAAGTTTCATACGACTTTTCATGCTCGACTATATTTCTAACTTCAAATTATTCATAAGTATTCATGTTATTCTTACGTGAGTGAGGAGCGGAACTGACATTGTGCAATACCTAGTAAATTGTGAGATGTGCGCAGACACGAAAGTATTGATTTTTTCCGAGAAACAAATGTCGACATTGACCTTGATATAATCTAGAGAGTAAAATAAAGATTAATCTTGATATAACCTTGAAATTGAATTAGACATTGAAAAACGAGATGACAAATTGAATTTATTTGAATATTATTTACAATTAACGCTAATTATTATAGTAACAGAACAGACTTTATTTCCAATATAGGTGATTTATTGTGCAATTGGTGAAATGAATTTGCGGGAATGTGCTTTGTGAAAGGCTGGAAGATGACGGTGAATTGATGTTAATTTGTGTGTTGTTTTTTTCGACTGAGTTTAATATTTTATTTGAGATTTCAATTTTATTTTGGATCGATTCTTCAACATAACCTTCTGCGACAGTATTGGATTTCCAGCCTCCGTGACGTTTCGCTAGTTGTCTTTCGATTGCATATCCGAGAATAATCGATACTTGCGCTTTCATATTGCTACAATGGTGTTTTCTGATTGGTGGAACACCTGAACTTTAATGAATAGGTGAACTTTAATGAGGTCCATTAAAGGGCTGCTACCAGGTGTATAATTACTACATTTCGGCATGGTCGAGCATAAACATAACTAAATGCTACATAATTTTGTGGTTTTTGTGATAATAATTAAATCACATGTCTATACAGGGTGGAAGTGAAATAATCCTGCAGATTGAAAGGGACTATAGGGTGTACTTAAATGAATAGAAAAGCTATCCTATTACGTTTTGTGATTAAATGCACGGTTAATTTGGAAGTTTAGATATAAGTTTCAGCAGTCTGGCAACATCGCCGCTAACAAACTTCTCTTTCTTTCCGTAATACAGATGTAAGAGATCAACGAACTCACGTCTGTCTCCCTAGATGAACTATTTAGGGACTACTATCGTCCCTGACTACAACGTTGCAATCTGTTCGCATCGATCAGTAGCTAAAAATTTATGGTTTTTAAATTACATTTACATTAAAACTGTCAACGCTGTTCCAATACGACAGACGGGTAAATGATTCTTTATTAAATTTTCTATCAAGATGGACGAAAATCACGATTCTATTCTTAATAGTTATATTTATGTGAATACAAATTAATATAGCTTATTTCGGTTTTTATGTATGAAATTTAATACGACATTGTTATTCCTGTATTTCTGCCGTTTTTATATTTGCTATTGTTCTTATACTGGTTGTGTGGAAGAGAAGGTCTTATGATCTTAACTCTGCTAGTAGAAATAAATCTAACTAAATAAATATATAAATTTGATGGTTATCACATACGGAACTTTAAATTCAGAATACAACAGTCCTGAGGGATAAGCAAGAGGCTTATTAAGATATTTTTATTATTATTTTCTGTACTACAAGTAACTGTCTCTTCTCTTTAGAATCATGCATACTTCTTCTAAGAATTATCTTTTATCGCGCTTTTAATTTCTTACAACTCTTCGAAACCGACATCAAACACTTCTTTCTATCCCTCAACATAGAACGTCTTTATACTCATCTTCCTATACTGTAGAAATACCTCGGCTCTGGAATTCGTTACCTAATGACGTCAGGGACTGCCTGACTTTATCACAATTCAAAATTAAATTGGAAAATTTTGTCTTATTTAACGTTTTTTAGGTATTGCTAGAAGTATTGATTTGTGTTTTTTTTCTTTTTCTTTTTTAATCTAGATTAAAACTGCAAGTTTCTTGTTTATGTTAGTTAATTAGTTAGGATACAATTAATTATGATACTTAATCACTCATTTAAAGTTTGTGTGACTGCAACCTGTATATTTTTGTGTGGCTTTACTTTGTTTATAGTGTTTTTTCTCTCCCTCTCTCTTTATTTCTTGTGTAGCTTTACTTTCTATATAGTGTATTTTTTCTGTTGATTTCTATTATTGTATTTGTATTCCTGGTGTTGTGGAAGAGAAGGCCTGATGGCCTTGACTACACCAGAATAAATAAATAAATAAATAACTTGGAGCTCTTGTTGATGAAAATCTACTAACATTTGATGCACAATTGTGAATGAATTGGTTCGAAGGTCTTGAATGGGAATAATAGTCGTTGAATGGTTAGAGGAAAGGATAGTCGCACATAGACTAACAGAAACTGGCAGACATAACGATACTTAAGTAACTGTGCTGTATAAGATGTTTTGAAATGTGTGTTGCAGTACATTTTTACAGTAGCACATGTTTTCTCTTTTATTTGTGCAATGAAATCTTTTAATATCGGTACCTTTGGGAAATTTTCACTTTATTTGTTACGTGTGGGTGTCGAAACAATCAAACGAAATAACTATGGACGTAAGAGAGTTGAAAAATCCTCCATCAATGTAAAAATGGTGTAATTATGACTCTGTCCCGGTTAAAACAGCCCCACCACATGCTGATGATGCTCAAGTGTTTCCATTCGAGCGCTGTAGTAAACGCTGCGCTGGTTGCGCACTCCGCCTTCTAAATCTCTCCACTCCTTCCGCTCTCGTCCGTGGGCTTCCGCTTTTTATGGGAAAAGTCATAAACACCGGGGTAAGAGCGTCGGGTTTATAGTATAGAGGCAGCGTGGTGGTGGGGGGGACGGGGGGCTATGTTGTGTATATCGGCACGTAAATCGGTCTCCTAGAAACTGCACGACCGTACAATGTTCAGCACAACAGTGCCAGAGATGTGCCTGGTGCTGTAAATGCTTCACGTTCCGAAAACATCCAGCCATTATCTTCATTTATTATTGTACTTATCATAAGCACCAATCACGAAGGGGCTCCGTTGTACGTTTTCTACGAGTATATCGATTTCTTCTGCTAATAGAGTCATCATCAATCATAGGCTGTTATCACCGGGGATAGGTAAACTGAGGCCCAAATAGTTGTCCGTTTACTCCCATTTAGGTAAACTGAGTCCCTAGGATCATAAGAGTATAGGTAAACTGAGTCCCAATATACCTCACAAAAATACGTGGGGCTATATGTAATTTATTACGCTCATTCATTCATTCATTCATTCATTTATTTTATTCCATAGATCTTCCATGAGCAATGAAGCTTTAAGATGTGGAACATGTCAACATTTTACAATATTACAATTACAATTTTTACAAATTTTTATAGTTTTACAATTTAGTATTATTCTACAATTTTTAAATTTTGTACAATTTTTTTTACATTTTGGCGAGATGTAGTGAGATGAGATGAGGTCCGAGGATTCGCCAAAATATTACCCGGCATTTGCCTTTTCGGTGGGGGAAACCTCGGAAAAACCCAACCAGGTAATCAAATCAAAGGGGTTGATGCCAAGGATTCGCCATAGACCATCCGGCTTCAGTCCCACGGCTGGGGAAAACCTCCGAAGAAACCAAAGTCCAAAGGGGGATCCAGCAGCTCCGGATCAGCAGCCCAGCGAGTCTGCCGACTGAGCTACATCGATGGCTCTACTAAAAGTATACAATACATAGCCAATCAGATTATTAAATTTACAAACGCAAACGATCATTCATAAGTTGAGCTATATTATAATACAAAACAATTTAATTGAATTTAAGGCATAAACAATTCACCCAGTTGTGATATACAGAAATTGATAATACATATCATGCAAACTACTTCAAATTACAAACACAAACAATTAATCAGTAGAACTATATAGATTACTATTCAATTTAAAGCATATACAATTCATCGGCCAAAACTATACAAATATATAAAATACAAAGTAGCATACTTTCATTAAGCTATACACTCAAGCTGTTACACTTACTCACTTACTTACTGGCTTTTAAGGAACCCGGAGGTTCATTGCCGCCCTCACATAAGCCCGCCATTGGTCCCTATCATGAGCAAGATTAATCCAGTCTCTATCATCATATCCCACCTCCCACAAATCAATTTTAATATTATCTTCCCATCTACGTCTCGGCCTCCCTACAGATCTTTTTCCCTCGGCCTCCTAACTAACACTCTATTTGAATTTCTGGATTCGCCCATACGTGCTACATGCCCTGCCCATCTCAAACGTCTGGATTTAATGTTCCTATTATTATGTCAGGTGAAAAATACAATGCATGCAGTTCTATGTTGTGTAACTTTCTCCATTCTCCTGTAACTTCATCCCTCTTAGCCCCACATATTTTCCTAAGCACCTTATTCTCAAACATCCTTAACCTATGTTCCTAAGTTTCACAGCCATACAGAACAACGGGCAATATAACTGTTTTATAAATTCTAACTTTCAGATTTTTTGACAGCAGACTGGATGATAAAAGTTTCTCAACCGAATAATAACAGGCATTTCCCATATTTATTCCGCGTTTAATTTCCTCCCGAGTATCATTTATATTCGTTACTGTTGCTCTAAGATATTTGAACTTCTCCACCTATTCAAAAGTTAAATTTTCAATTTTTATATTTCCATTTTCTCAAAACCTTATTCCTTTGCTGTGGTCGTGCCAGAGAATCAGTCCCATTCCGAGGCGTATTTGAAGGATTCGTAACAAGCTTTTTCTACGCTGATGGGTTGTTAGCCCTTCGCCCAACCCCCAAGCTGGAGGACCACCCCTCATCGGCTGTCCGCGACTGCTTATTCAATATATTCACAGCTACCAATATATGAATTACGCTGTTATATTTTGTTTAATATTTCAAAGCCACCGGCGTAGCTCAGTCGGCTAAGGCGCTTGCCTGCTGATCCAGAGTTGCGCTCAGGCGCGGGTTCGATTCCTTCTTGGACTGATTACGTGGTTGGGTCTTTTCCCGAAGTTTTACCCAACCGTAAGGCGAATGTCGGGTAATTTTTGGTGAATCCTCGGCTTCATGTTGCAAATACCATCACCTCATCCACGCTAAATAACCTAGTAGTTGATTCAGTGTCGTTAAATACCCAACTAAAATAATATTTCAATACTGATAGGTATTTTTTTGTTCATAATACGGCATGGCATGTTGACAATTTAAAGTACGGTATGCAATTTTTTTCTACAAAATATACAGGTTTGAAGGTTGGCAATAATATCAATGTTTCGACTTTCTTTCTGAACACGCCCTCTGTTTTGAGATTTTGAGATAGAAATACATACCCCTGTACTGTTAGTCTCGCCTTCAATTAAGCTGAGGGACTGTGGTTTCCACTTTTGCCAAAATTGGTGGAGGAAAAATATACAGTCCCTCGGTCTGATTAATGAATATAGACACAATTCAGAAAGTAGAAGTTTCCTTTAAGTATTTTTGTGCGAGATCGTGCGTATTTGCTTGTTTTCCGCACGGAACCAATACTCGGTAAGTGTGAAATACCACATTCAGTATTCCCGACGTAACACACATAACAATTTCCCTCTTCTTACCGCTTAAGCGCGACATTCATTTTACTGCTTTAGACTTTTAACATATTATTTTTAGAGACCTTTAACATAGTAATAATTATAAATTGGAAACTTACCACTGCAATTTCACCTAAATTGCAATGTTAATTACTGTTTTTAAATATTTGCAAAAATTAAGTAAAGTCTACTACTCCACGAAACTTATTGCATTCCTGATACAAGTAACATTAAGGAAGCCCTGAAAAAATCAACGAGATTCCAGATGCCGATGTTATTACTGCAATATGTTATATAAATAATATTGTTAAAATATTAAAATGAAAAATAAATCATTACATAACCTTACCGTTTGTTTTAAGTTCGCATTTTTAGACTGGGGGGGGGGAAGACAGACGTATATCACGGCCTGCTGGAGTATAGTAAACACAGAAAACATTTTATAGCAACAATGTTGAAAAAAGATATTTTGGTTTTCCGAAGTTGCCGTCATTAAACAGAAACCAACATGGAGATTTCATTGCAACTAATTAGAAATTCGTCTTTGAGGTATATAATAAACGATCTTCGCACAAAATAATGTACGATACACGAGCGGTATGTTTGTTTTCATGTTGTCGGAAATTAAAAAAGCTCAACTACGTTTCGCTTTTTCAATCTTTTCTTCGACCATGAAAAGTCAACATACCGCTCTTGTAACGCATATTACTATTTCCTGTTTCCGTTCTTGCATTCAAAACTTCGAGGAATGTTTCACTGACGATCCAATATCTATTCAACCCTAAGACTTAAAATTCAGCTGTTCACTGATTACGTCTTTGAGAGACATATCACACCAGATGCTCTATTTCCACCATCCATTGGGGTCGATTTCGCAGCTACAACTAGAACATGAAAAAAACTTTATAAATAATATCAATATAACATTGATATGTTTAATTTGTTATTGAAATTAAAAACAGGAAATATTGACAATTTACGATCTATTTTAACTATGGAGTTACATAATTTTGGACCAAAACTAATACTGTGTTTTAAACCTGCAGTTTTGAAAAATTTTTGGTCTCTTAAGGATAAATTAACGTTTCGTCTAATAATTAATACATTAAAAATTTTAAGCCCAATTTATAGATGAGAAGAATTCAAAGTAAATGATTAAAGACAGGAAAATTAGTATAAATTGACACACAAAATGAACGTATCGTAGATTTATATTAAGTTAGGATTTATTTTGAAGAAATTAATTTCCCTGACATGTCTCTATTTGTGAAATAAAAAATAATTCCTTTAGCTGCAATTGGATGGCATGTCAGTAGGCAAATAGTGTTGACACTGATTTGTGTGCCATATATCCACTCTACAAATAATTGTTTGAAAATTCGATAAAACAAATTAGCGAGGAATGTTAACTTCAAAATCAGACCGACACAACAAACAAAACAGCGACATATTGCACACCAGTAGATAACGTAGCCCGTTATCCAGGTCATGTCCCATTTTATAAATTGCGTATTTCCTAAGTTTATTTTTATTCTATAAATGTAGCTGCTACAATTTGTATTGAAATGTGGTTCATGTACTGAGCGTACGATGAACAACTGACAGCATTTAACGAAAATTATTTTGTTTGGAAAATTATGTGATGGAGTTTTGAGCATAGTCGTAAACTGAAGATATATTCAAATTTTTCACCAGTAGCAGCAGTTACAGATGATGCTCAGATTCCAAATATTCCCGGCCCTATGTCGATATGAATTATTCTCATTTCCTACGTAATGAACTCATTCCTCAAGTTCGGTAGGCAGTCTGTAGGCCTAATTATATTTCTGATTCAGAATGTAAATTATGTCATTTTAAACCCCGGTGATATTTATTTATTTATTTATTCATTTATTTGTTTTTTTAATTATTATTTAGTTATTTATTTATTCAGTTGTTTAAATATTTAGTTATTTATTTGTTTATTTATTTATTTAGTTCTTTATTTATTTGTTTATTTATTTATTTATTTATTCTTCTTTATTTATTTATTTATTTATTTGTTTATTTATTTAGTTATTTATTTGTTTATTTATTTATTTACTTCTTTATTTATTTGTTTATTTATTTATTTAGTTCTTTATTTATTTGTTTATTTATTTGTTTGTTCATTTATTTAGTTATTTATTTAGTTAGTTATTTATTTATTTATTTAGTTTTTTATTTGTTTAATTATTTATTTAGTTCCTTATTTATTTGTTTCTTTATTTAGTTCTTTATTTATTTATTTGTTTATTTATTTATTTAGTTCCTTATTTATTTGTTTATTTATTTACTTATTTATTTATTTGTTTGTTTATTTATTTACTTATTTATTTGTTTATTTATTTACTTATTTATTTACTTATCTATTTATTTAGTTATTTATTTACTTATTTATTTGTTTATTTATTTACTTATTTATTTATTTGTTGATTTATTTAGTTATTTATTTATTTATTTAGTCATTTATTATTTGTTTGTTTATTTATTTAGTTATTTATTTATTATTTGTTTGTTTGTTTATTTGTTTATTTATTTATTTGTTATTTGTTTGTTTATTTATTTAGTTATTTATTTATGTATTTGTTTATTTATTTATTTAGTTATTTATTTGTGTATTTATTTATTTATTATTTATTTACTAAGTTATTTATTTATTTCCTTATTTATTTACTTATTTATTTTAATTTAATTATTTATTTATTTATTTATTTTTATTTATTTATTTACTTACTTATTTATTTTTATTTATTTATTTACTTATTTATTTATTCATTCATTCATTTATTATTATTTATTTATTTATTTATTTTTAATTATTTATTTATTTACTTATTCATTCATTCATTCATTCAGTCATTTATTCATTCATTTATTATTTATTTATTTATTTATTTATTTATTTATTTACTTATTTCTTTATTTAGTTATTTACTTATTTCTTTATTTATGTCTATAACAGGGCAAAGTCCCAATTTGTACGGCATTTGAGTAATCACCATTGGTTTAGATTTTTAGTCAGGTTTGGGACCTGATATGTAAAAAGAGATTTTCTGCAGGAAATGTAAATTATGTATCAGCTCAACTTAAAGGTCCCGTGCCGTAGCTCCGTGGTCTATGTTATCATGACAGGGATTCACGTTATAGAATGGGCGCTTTTTGCAGTCCTTAATGGGAAAGGAATTTTGACATGAAATTTCTACAATCATAGCAAAATCCCAAACTTATTCTTTTTCTTTTTTCGTTAAGCAACGAAACATTCGCTGCAAGTATTGCAACTAAGGTAAAGCTGTGTTATGTCTTGTTGCAAGTTTGTCATAACATAAGTAAGTCCCAATTCACGGTTTAATAATTGAAATTCCAAAGAAATTGCTAGAAATTGAACAAGCAATCCGTAATATGTGTGAATGAAATCTTATGTTCATGTAATTTCGAAGTCACACATAGGACTTTGAGGATGGAAAACGAAATGATTTTCACATTAAGCTTTCAGGAATAACTCCCTGTAAAGTTAATTTGAATAATTTCGAGGGAAAAATTGTTCCGGGGCCGGGTATCGAACCCGGGACCTTTGGTTAAAGTCACACAGAGTTAGTGTGCACTCAAATGTTGGTTGCTTGACTGTTGTCAGCCCACTTTGAGGTCTGTGGATATAGAGGGAAAAATTGGATCAGTGTCGGGTAGAGTTCCCGGGTAGCTCAGTGGGAGAGCGTTGGTACGTTTAACCAAAGGTCCCGGGTTCGATACCCGGCCCCGGAACAATTTTTCCCTCGAAATTATTCGAAATGATTTTCCACTGCGAAGCTTGAGTTGGTAGCTGGTAGTGCAATTTCTTTCAGATTTGAGAACTGGCATTGTTTGAACTAGAGGAAACATGGTTAGAAACATTCTTTAAACATTACACAACTGAAATAAACTTCCTTGTATCGGTACCGAAGGGTGGGCCTAATGTTTCAGTCGCAGTAATGATAGTAACGTACTCTTCATTACAATAAGTAGTGTGAATCATTTATTCCACTGCAATGTAAGGTAATTTTTGATAGATTATAAGGATGATTAATTTTAAAATATTGCTAAGTTCATAGTACGACTTGTCTAGTTAGATTTTGTTCCAAGTTCACCATATCTTTCATCGAACTTCTGTCTTGCAAATTTACCAGGTATCTCATCATTCACATCTCCCATGCTTTCGCCCAAGATGCCAGAAGGATCAGTGTTTGATAATCTTCTGCCCATATTCTTGACTCTCTCAGCAGTGCCTTTCACATGGACTATTGCACCATGAGGAGGTTTCCATTTGTGCAGGATGATGTTATCCTGGTCAACGTTTCTTATGCGTCGTACATTAAACGTCATGCTGTTTTCCAGTATCTTGTGGTGTGATCCCTGTTGTACGAATGATGGTGATAGGAAAATATCTAAAAAATGAAAGTGGATTTATATCGTTTTGTCATTAATATATTTAGAGACGTAGTCACTTCAAAAATATCAGACTTAATCCTAAGGAAATATTTTTGCAATGCCCGGAAAATTTTATTGTTACTATTGATGTTACCATTTCATCAAATTTCTGGACGTAATATGATACAGAATTTAATTATTCATCTTGATTACATAACTTTTAACACTGTATAATTTCGGAATATGTATGATAAGACTTTTTTGTGTTAAATTATAACGGACTTTGTTTACATGTCCCGACTTATTTTGGCCACCGGCGTGGCTCAGTCGGTTAAGGAGTTGCCTGCCGGTCTGAAGTTGCGTTCGGGCGCGGATTCGTTCCCCACTTGGGCTGATTACCTGGTTGGGTTTTTTCCGAGGTTTTCCCCAACCGTAATATGAATGCAAGGTAATTATGGCGAATCCTCGGCCTCATCTCGCCAAATATCATCTCGCTATCACCAATCTCATCGACGCTAGATGTTAATGTTATGTTTTATTTAACGACGCTCGCAACTGCAGAGGTTATATCAGCGTCGCCGGATGTGCCGGAATTTTGTCCCGCAGGAGTTCTTTTACATGCCAGGAAATCTACTGACATGAGCCTGTCGCATTTAAGCACACTTAAATGCCATCGACCTGGCCCGGGATCGAACCCGCACCCTTGGGCATAGAAGGGCGACGCTAGATAACCTCGTAGTTGATACACCGTCGTTAAATAACCAACTAAAATTAAAAAAAAATCGACCTATTTATGGGTCATCTTCAGAACTGGTCGTTGTAGGTCTTGGCGCCTCTTGTTCTTTTGCATTGAAACTTAAATTGAAACAGAACAAGAGGCGCCAAGACCGACAACGACCAGTTCTGAAGATGACCCATAAAAAGGTCGAAACATGTGAACAAGGTACGTACGTTAGAATTTAACACAAGAAAGTCTTATCATACATATTCCGAAAGAATTTAATTTGTAAGCCAAGAAGTTTGAGCTCTATAATCATGAGCATTTGTTAAGCAGAAGAACAGTTTTTGGCATTTTTGGACGAAAAACATTGAGTGAAAATTTCTGAAAAATTTTATGCAAAATTTGACAGAGCTAGAAATTTGTGATGACTTATTTCAGTTATGGTATTCTGAAATTAAGCAATGATCACGTTCATATATCGCACTGGTACTACTCTGGAATTAATTGTACATATCATACATTCTGGAATTTCTTTAGAAACTTAATACCATAATTATTATTTATTGCAGGAATTGTTGATGTGAAATGCGAAAATGTGTATTGATATTTTTTTCATGTTTTGCATAACATCTTTAACTGTTAAATGTAAATAAAATATATTAATTTTTATACAATAGTGGAGCTTAACCATTGAAATATGAATAGAAATTTATTGGTTGTTTTATAATAACACGCAATAGCACTACATACTGTATAATACATCCGAGCATGTTATGTCTTATAAAATGTTCAAATATCATCCAAAGAGCGCAAATAGCCCTTGTAGCTGACGCGCCCTTTTTAAACCCCACAACCTATCTCATCTGATTGCATTATTGATTCGCTTCCCAACTTTTTGTTTGTGCTGTTGTCACTGATCACATGATTTGTTATGAGAATCACATGATTCTGCCTTCGTTCTCATCTGAAATTTCTGTTATCATAGCTTAGGTTACATGAGAGGAGAAATCTGCACTCACTTTCTCTCCTATATCGAATTATGCACACTTCACCCCCCTATTATTTATTCGCTCGTTTTCATACTCTCTCTCTCGCTATCATAATATTAATACTCGATCACAACGCGATAACACGCTAGAAATTCCACTTCACACATCATCTCTGTATTCCTCATCTTTCACTGTTGCTACCTCTCGTCACTGGAACTCTCTGCCGCCTGAAGTCAAGGGCTGCCGAACATTGAAATCTTTCAAATCCAAGTTAGAAAATTATCTTATGACGAGTTGCCAAACTAACTTACTATTATGACAAGTGTTGTATTGCATGTTTCCACGTATTCACATTTTTTTATGTTCTAGTGATATTTAACTTATTTTATATTTTTGTTTTCATATTTTCCGATAATGGTATATCTCTAATGTGATAAGTTGAGCTATATATAATCATAATTTTCCTTACTGTGTGTACTTAAAAATATTGTGTTCATTGTATGCTTTGTACTGCACTATTTAATTACTACTATTAGTATTATTATTACTATTAGGCCTGTTATTATTATTATTACTATTATTATTATTATTATTATTATTATGAATAATTGTCTTATTTTTTTATACTTTGTATGCCTCATTTATTTTGATCTGCTGTTCACATTTTATTATGCTTTTTTCTTTCTTTCTCTATGTTATATATTATGTCTGATTTTTTCTTACTTGTTATTTACATTTTATTATTATTATCTTATTCAGTTTTGTGTATAAAATTGTAGTGTACTTTGTAAATTTGTAGTGTTTTTGTTACGCAGTTTTTACTCCTGGTTGAGTGTTAGAGAAGGCCGTATGGCCTTAACTCTGCCAGGTTAAATAAATCATTATTATTATTATTATTATTATTATTATTATTATTATTATTATTATTATTATTACACAGCGCCAACAATGAGGCTATGCCGGGATTTTCATGTGTCTTGTGCGAGAGACAAACTTTGAACAGTTGAAGCATTGACGAAAAGGTTAAGCATAAAACAAACAAAAAACGTAAAATATGAAAGTTCTGTTAATCCACTGGAAGTTCCAGTGCACTTGAAGTTCGGTATCACGAAACAAATTGTAAAAGCGCTGGACCAGAATGGTTCATGCTTCAGATATCCCAGAGATCAGTTGCAACGCTATCAGGAGCTGAAGTGAAAGAGGTGTGTTTGATGGACCACAAATTAGGAAAGTTACAACAGACTCCACCCACATTCGCTGACAGCGTGGAATGCACTCAGGGTTGTAGTTACGTGGGTCCTAGCCAACACATCAACCCTTATGGAAACATATTACACAAATTATGACTGGTTAGATGCAACATGAATATAGAACTTTTCTTCTCATATTCTAATTCATCATATTTATTTATTTATTTTATTTATTTATTTATTTCATCATTTATTTATTTAATGATTTATTTATTTGTTTACTTATTTATTTTATTTATTTATTTTAATTAATTAATTATTTTTAAATTGATTTATTTATTTTTTATTTATTTATGTTAATGTATTTATTTATTTATGTTATTTATTTATTTTTCTGACTGTATAACACTGAATATATTCAATATACTGAATATTTACTTATATATTTATTTATTTCATTTATTTATTTATTTTACTAATTTATTTATTTTATTTCAATTGTTATTTATTTATTAATTTATTTATTTACTTATTTATTTTATTTATTTATTTATTTTGTTTATTTATGTGAATTAATTTATTTTTTTAATTAATTTATGTATTTTTATTTTTTATTTATGTTAATGTATTTATATATTTATATATTT
The DNA here is from genome assembly GCF_040183065.1 of Periplaneta americana. NCBI lineage: Eukaryota > Metazoa > Arthropoda > Insecta > Blattodea > Blattidae > Periplaneta > Periplaneta americana. The sequence goes on from NC_091117.1 coordinate 227,107,501, forward strand.
TTATTTATTTATTTTATTTATTTATTTTCTTTATTTACTTATTTATTTACTTGTTTATTTATGTATTTATTTATTTTTTCTGACTGTATAACACTGAATATACTCAATATACTGAATATTTATTTATATATTTATTTATTTTATTTATTTATTTATCTATCTATCTATCTATCTATCTATCTATCTATCTATCTATCTATCTATCTATCTATCTATCTATCTATCTATCTATCTATCTATCTATCTATCTATCTATCTATCTATCTATCTATCTATCTATCTATCTATCTATCTATCTATCTATCTATCTATCTATCTATCTATCTATCTATCTATCTATCTATCTATCTATCTATCTATCTATCTATCTATCTATCTATCTATCTATCTATCATATTAATTTATTTTATTTATTTAGTTATTTACTTATTTATTTATTTCATTTATTTATTTATTTTACTTATTTATTTATTTTATTATTTATTTTATTTATTTATTTTCTTTATTTATTTTATTTTTTATTTATTTATTCATTTATTTATTTACTTATTTATTTATTTTATTTATTTATTTTGTTTATTTATGTTAATTTATTTATTTTTTTAAAATTGATTTATTTATTTATTTATTTGTATTTTTTATTTATTTATGTTAATGTATTTATATATATATATATTTCTTTTTATTTATTTATTTTATTTATTTATTTATTTTCTTTATTTACTTATTTTCTTTATTTACTTATTTATTTACTTATTTATTTACTTATTTATGTATTTATTTATTTTTTCTGACTGTATAACACTGAATATACTCAATATACTGAATATTTATATATATTTATTTATTTTATTTATTTATTTATCTATTTATCATATTTATTTATTTTATTTATTTAGTTATTCACTTATTTATTTATTTTAGTTATTTACTTATTTATTTACTTATTTACTTATTTATTTACTTATTTATTTGTTTATTTATTTATTTATTTATTTATTTATTTCATCAATCTTTGTTCACGTCATGGCGGATTAGATGTATTCCAGTTCTTAATCCGCCATCACTCTCTATACAAATATAACACAGACTAATACATAATGAACCTATAAGTATCCTCTGTTTACAACAATAATAATAATAATAATAATAATAATAATAATAATAAATATAGCTCTTGTATTTAAAACTCTTAGTTTAGCTTTTTCATTTTTATGCTCAATCTTTTAAGAATTATTCTGTTAACTTCATTGACCACTCTTCGTAGTTTCTTATCGTGTGACTACTCAACATTTATAACTCCATCTCCGTTAGAGCTTTGACTTTCTCTTTCCATCTAATTTTAACTCTAAAAAGTAATTGTCCTAATTTATGCAGATTGCTGGCATTTAGGTGACCGTTCATTTTTTATAAGCTACTATAGCGTTTATTTGCAGAAATTTTTTATCCACCCAACCGTTCCTCAAATCATTCGTTGCCTGACACTTTAGCGCAATATGCACTGCGTCTTAATTCATCATATTTTCCCGAAAATGTAGAGACCTAAGTCGAGATCAGGGTGAGAAGCCCCATCAGGATATACTGAGAAAATACCTGGGCCCATGGGATGTGTCCTTACTGTCGATCGTTAAAACGAGGAACCCCTAACAAAATAAACGTAATTTTATTCAAAACTATGTTGGGTCGTTACAAAGTAAATCTTAACCCCTTTCTCAGCATATACTCATACTTAAAAAGTGTGTAAACATATATTTCATATTAAATCAGCCGTTTCCAAAGCATAACATACATTCTTATTTATTCGCTCGTTTTCATACTCTCTCTCGCTATCATATATTAATACTCGATCACAACGCGATAACACGCTAGAAATTCCACTTCACACATCATCTCTGTATTCCTCATCTTTCACTGTTGCTACCTCTCATCACTGGAACTCTCTGCCGCCTGAAGTCAAGGGCTGCCGAACATTGAAATCTTTCAAATCCAAGTTAGAAAATTATCTTATGACGAGTTGCCAAACTAACTTACTATTATGACAAGTGTTGTATTGCATGTTTCCACGTATTCGCATTTTTTTATGTTCTAGTGATATTTAACTTATTTTGTCTTTTTGTTTTAATATTTCTTGATAATGGTATATCTACTCGTATAATGTGATAACTTGAGCTATATATAATCATAATTTTCCTTATTGTGTGTACCTAAAATATTGTATACATTGTATGCTTTGTACTTCACTATTTTATTATTATTATTATTATTATTATTATTATTATTATTAGGCCTACTACTATTATCATTATTATTATTATTATTATTATTATTATTATCAATAATTGTCTTTTTTTTATAGTTTGTCTCATATATTTTGAACTGCTGTTCACATTTTATTATGCTTTTGCCTTTCTTTCTGTATGTTATATACGGTATTATGTCTGATTTCTACTTAATTGTTATATACATTACATTATTATTATTATCTGATTCAGTTTTGTGTGTAAAATTGTAGTGTACTTTGTAAATTTGTGGTGTTTTTTGTAACGCAGTTTTACTCCTGGTTGAGTGTTAGAGAAGGCCGTATGGCCTTAACTCTGCAAGGTTAAATACACTATTATTATTATTATTATTATTATTATTATTATTATTATTCTATTCGTAGAAGTAGCACAACTTTAGCGTTGAAAAAATGTATGAAGACTACAATAAATCATAAAAAATAGGCGTTTATGCATAAGTATAAGCTTAATCTGAATTGTTCCTTGGCTCATAAATGATCACTGATTTTGATAGTTATGACTTAGTTCCTTAAGTGAATATAATGAAACTTGCTGTGGTGAGAGTCCAATCTTCCTTCGAAACTTTTTTTTTCCTTCCAAATTAAACCAGTTTCTTCCACTTACGTACTTTAGCCTCATATTGCATAATATCCCCCTCCATATTTTCTTTTCCTTTATTCTCATCCCCAGTTTCCTATCTGGTTTGGCAGTAGACAATTTTTGTCCTTAAATCATCACTCTGTTAACTCAAATGTCCAGTGTGCCAGTTCCAACAATGGACACTCTTATAGTGCTTATGAAGGTTTGTTTGTTTGTTTGTTTTTTTTTTAGTGAAGTCCGCACAGCGACTTCGTTTTCATAATCCATTCTTCCCAATTACTTGTGGTGTCGAACCAGGTAGATGAATTTTTAAAGGCTATAGAATAATGAGCATGTACCAATTATGATGATAAATAAATCTCTAGTATCGATATTGCTTTTGTTCCTTCAGACGGTAGTGGATAGACAGTCGCTGTAATAAGTACCGAATCATCCTAGCATTTTAAATAAACTCAAGTCTAACTTGTCGTTTAATTTACATAGTTAAAAATTATGTCTCCATTGTCGATGTTCGTTCGTTTTGACTATACCAATTTAACGAGCACTGTACAACATGAGTTATTTGCTCTGAAAATCTGCAAAGCTGTTTTCTTCTATCCTGTACATTGTCAGTGATAATCTATACTAATAATAAATCTGTAGCCGAAATTTTTCTGGTAATTTTCGATTTTCCAAAAATAATTGGTCCTAACATATATAATTAACCACCCTGAAACAGAAAATCGCTTTTTTGAAATTTTTGTTTGTATGTCTGTCTGTCTGTATGTTTGTTACCTTTTCACGCGATAATGACGCGTAACTTAGATTTTAGGCTATATGGCATTCAAAATACATTATTTAAAAGGGGGGTTATAAAGGGGCGTAAATTAAATAAATCGAAATATGTCGCTTATTATTGATTTTTGTGAAAAATGTTACATAACTAACGTTTCTTCAAAAATAATTTGCGATAAGTTTTATTCCTTGAAAAATTTTGATAGGACTGATATTTAATGAGATAAATGAGTTTCAAAATTGAAATAACTGCCATCTAAGGCCGTGTAATGAATTAAAAAACAAATGACTTCGTCTATAAGGGGCCTTGGACAGCAACAATCGAAAGCTATGAAACATAGCCTACAGAGAATGTTTCTGTGTTTGTATGAAGTAATATCGGAAGCTAAATTAACCGGATAGTAGGCCTATAATTAATTATTATTTCACCATTGGAAAGTGTAGTTTCTCTAGATGGACATAATGCTATAATGTTATTACAGTAACTTCTGATATAATATAATGTAATATAATATAATATAATATAATATAATATAATATAATATAATATAATATGAAATATTATATAATATAATATATAATTTAAGTTATTTGAAGGGTTCACAACCATAGTGGGCCAAGCGCCATTTACTGAATACGTAGAAAACAAGGGTTAAAATTAAGTTATTACCATAATTCAATGGAAACCTATAACAAGTAAAATAAAATATACACATTAAATCTAAATGATGTCAATCTTCATTAAACTATGGTTGCATGTAATAAAAATTAAGAAACAGGTTAAAGGAATTGTCATTGCACCAAATGAGTGTCTCTGGACCAAAATGATCGCATTTTAATTATTTGGATGCAATTTAAATTAAGTAATATATTAAACGATTTATCCTTCTATCAAACACGAATGTTCCCTGGATCGAACGTCCTATTTTAATTATGTAATTACTTTATATTTATTTCTAACGGGTGCAGCGTAGCGCACGGGTACGGCTAGTACATAAATATTTAACTTGTGAAGAAATTAATAACGATCCTAATAATCAGTGTTTTTCTTATTATTCACAATAATGTCGAGAAGTGCTCGATATGAAGTTACTTTGAAGGCAATAGATTCTAAGTTAAGTATGTTTGATGGATTATTATAAGTTCAATGTTTCCACTTATAATTGAGAGAGAGATAAGAATGGTGCTTAAAACATTATGATTTCCGCTGTTTTGCGTGCAGGGAACTGAATATCTGAAGCGAATAATAATAATATCAATCTACCTTACTGAAGCGTTTCCACCTAAATATGAATATTGTAATTTTACTCACGACCCACATTGCATGTCGGGCCTAAATTGAATCCGACATTAAAAGTATAAAATCACAATTCATGCCACAGTTTTTGACACCCACTCACATGACAAAGCCCCATAAACATAAATTGCGTGTATAAATTGAAGTTGGAATTATTGCATTAACCTAAAACGCACAACAAATTCTCGTTTTATCAAAGCGGCCAATAGGATGTTTCTATTACAGTGGAAGTGGCGAAGTGACGCTGCAAACACGAGTAACCCCACACCCATGAATAGAAAAAACCAACAACTTTAATCAAATGTACGCAATGCAACAATATTAATTACTATGACAATCTGGAATAGGTGCACACAATGTCATGCTTTTAGTAGTGGAAACGTGTCTTATTGCTACTTAAAACTAAACGTATAAAATTGGAAACACCTTAAAATAAAACAGTTATGGAACGCTATAAACATAGCAAAAGGCAACGCTTTAAAACTATTACCATTGTTAGTGCTACCACTACTAACGTGACTATTCTATCACTACCACTACAAATGCCGGTGTCGTTATCAACATCACAGCTGTCCCTATTACAGACGTGGACAAATTATTAGCAAAATTTAAGATTTTTATTATATACTTTTACAAAATATGATTTTTCAATTTAGACTACAGTTGACATTTTTGTGTATTTCCAAATTATTAGCAAAATTGAAGATTTGTATTGTATATTTTTCAAAATTTAACTCCTCAATCTGGACTACAGTTGATATTTTTGCATATTTACAAATTATTAGCAAAACTGAAGGTTTTTGTAGTATATTTTTACAAAATTCGATTCTTCAATTTGTACTACAGTTGACATTTTGGATATTTCGAAATTATTAGCAAAACTGAAGGTTTTTGTAGTATATTTTTACAAAATTCGACTCTTCAATTTGGACTACAGTTGACATTTGGGATATTTCGAAATTATTAGCAAAACTGAAGATTTTTGTTTTATATTTTTACAAAATTTGACTCTTCAATGCAGTTGACAATTTTGCTAATTTACAAATTATTAGCAAAATTGAAGACTTTTATTATATATTTTTACAAAACTTGACTCTTCAATTTAAACTACAGTTGACATTTTTGCATATTTCTGTCTACTGTAATGATGGAAATATCCAAAATTGTCAAATGTAGTCTAAATTGAAAAGTCAAATTTTTTAAACAGAATTATCATAAAAATCGTCCATTTTGTTAATAATTTGTCCACGTCTGTACTACACTGCCACACTTATACCACTACATCAACTGTCACCATTACAATCACATCCGGTCAGAGATACCTGACCTGTACTAATCTATAGTGACCGATAATTTGTTCGTGTAAATGTGGCTTCGTTAGTTATTACTTTATTAGTACACAATTTATATCAGGTCATGGTAAATTTGGAGCTTATTTTGAACGATTCAAAATTAAGACTGGAGAAGAATCGATGTGCTCGTGTGGAGATATTCAGTCGGTTAAACATCTACTGTTTGAATGTCCTATATTTTACATGCAAAGACAATACCTTACTGTCCATGCTCTAAACTGTAAAATAACCTATGAGCAACCAATATGCACTGTTTTTCAAAAGCACTGTTGCTACAAACGTTTCGTCAAATTCATACATCTTATATATTCAAGGTTATAATTTCATCTTTATCATCATGATAATCCCAAACATGTATTAGACTAGATGGTCTGTTAAGGTCTCACGTCAGTCTAACTCTTAGCAGGGCGACCAACAAATTTTCTTTCACGAGGAGCGTACTGCAGGATTTGTTTCCGTATCAGTGTTCTATCCATCCTTTTGAAATGATTAACATATTGTAATATTGATTCGACTTTGAGTTATTTCAGGATATCATTATTTCTTTCGTGGTTCCATTTTGTGTCTCATGAAGTCCATCTCGGCAGCGATTAAAACTGTCGGGCAAGAGTTCTTTTTTAACTGCGATTCGTGTATAACTCTAAATAAATGATGGTTTTAAAATTGTATTTATTATGCATTATGTTTTTATAAATTTGGTAAATTTATTTTGTATATCAAAGTCATGTGTAAGTGATAATGAATGTCCAAGGTATTTAATATTGTTCATCCTTTCCAATTATCTGTTACTGACGTACATCTTGCTGTGTTATACACATATATAAAATATATATATATATATATGTATCTGTGTGTGAGTGTATGTATGTATGTATGCATGCATGCATGTGTATATTTATAAATATATGTCTACATGTTGTTATATTATGTCTACAAATGTACATATTTTAGCGAAATGTCTTAATATGATCTACAAGTTCAACATGTCTATTCATGTTAAATTCTCTAGGTATTTCGATTATAATTTCAAGCCTTCAATCAAATTAATGTTTATTCACCGTATGTATCTATATGTTATGTCTCTACATACGTAAGTAAGCATGTATGTATGTATGTATGTATGTATGTATGTATGTATGTATGTATGTATGTATGTATGTGTGTATGTGTGTATATTAGCTAAGTGTCATAATATTATCTATAAGTGCAACATGCTATTCATGTTAAATTCTCTATGTTTTTCGACTGTAATTTCAAGGCATTAATCTAATTAATTTATATATGTTACACTCTTACAAGTGTATATTTATTGTATTGTAGTCTGTAAGTTTCAATTTGTTATGATTAGTTTAAAATATAACCCTAATATACTATATGTCAAATAGGGTTTATAAATGTGGAATAAATACTACTACTACTACTACTACTACTACTAGTTATTACTTGCACGGATAGATGGGGTAAATAGCAGTCAGTTTCATAAACTGCAAATTTGTAAAATAAATATTCTAAAATGAATACATCTTGATTATACAACTTTTAACACTGCATTACTTCGGAATATCTATTAAATAACTCTCGTACCTGGTTTACATGATCGACTTTTTATGGGTCATCCTCAGAACTGGTCGTTGTTGGTCTTGGCGCCTCTTGTTTTGTTTCCTGTGAGGGTGTGTTCGTGTGGTGTAATGTAGAGTCAAAGAGTGTGTGTGTTCTGAAATTGAGTTGTGTGTTCAGAATTTCAAGACAAAGTATATGATTATGTCTCGTGACCAGAATATTGTACGAAATGGAAATATAAAAATTGGAGATTTATCCTTCGAAGAGGTGGAAAAATTCATATATCTTGGAGCAACAGTAACAAATATAAATGACACTCGGGAGGAAATTAAACGCAGAATAAATATGGGAAATGCGTGTTATTATTCGGTTGAGAAGCTCTTATCATCCAGTCTGCTGTCCAAAAATCTGAAAGTTAGAATTTATAAAACAGTTATATTACCGGTTGTTCTGTATGGTTGTGAAACTTGGACTCTCACTCTGAGAGAGGAACATAGGTTAAGGGTCTTTGAGAATAAGGTGCTTAGGAAAATATTTGGGGCTAAGCGGGATGAAGTTACAGGAGAATGGAGAAAGTTACACAACACAGAACTGCACGCATTGTATTCTTCACCTAACATAATTAGGAACTTAAAATCCAGACGTTTGAGTTGGGCAGGGCATGTAGCAAGTATGGGCGAATCCAGAAATGCATATAGAGTGTTAGTTGGGAGACCGGAGGGAAAAAGACCTTTAGGGAGGCCGAGACGTAGATGGGAGGATAATATTAAAATGGATTTGAGGGAGGTGGGGTGTGATGATAGAGACTGGATTAATCTTGCACAGGATAGGGACCGATGGCGGGCTTATGTGAGGGCGGAAATAAACCTTCGGCTTCCTTAAAAGCCATTTGTAAGTAAGTAAGTAAGTTCAGAATTTCATTGGGATGTGTTTTTGTGTGTGTGTATATATTCCAACCAAAAAACCAGAAACTAAACACACTAGAACAATATGAAATATACTAATCTGCAGACCTAATACAGAATTTTTGATCCTACATATCACCACTGTTAACTGAATATTTTTAATGACAGCTGTGTTGCCAATGTTCTTATTAGAATTGTTATTAATAAAGAATGTAGTCTATTTTCAGGTGATCACTTCGAACTGAAGTTAAATAGAAAACTGAATAAAAGAAGCAGTGACTGAATAAAGGAATTATACAAGAAGACTGAATCGGTCCGTTTCTTTTTAATATGTTGATGGATATTTTAAGAGATCTCTAAAAACGCCATGTTATGCCACGGGCCGAGACAAGATAGATCTTGTATGTTATTCCGACCATATCGATTTCACTAGTGACTCTGAAGATAGTTTACAAGTTATATCATATGAACTAAATTTATTATGTAAGAAATGTGAACAGTTCCCACCCAAGCGGACCGAGGTTTGATTCGCGGCATGGGAAATAGAAGAAATTTATCTTCCGTCCACGGGACTGGAGGTTCGTCCGTTATCTTGTGATGTCCTGTGACGTCTCTGAGGTGGCCCTGCGTCATGCCGATTTCATGACGACGAAGGCCTCCGTTTGTAAATGTCTAGTGTAAGATAAGATGAGTCTTCTTCACATAAGCGCAGTTGTATGTATGTATGTATTTATTCACACTGCAATTGGTATATACCCGGTGGCAGTGGTAACTAATTACACTAAATAACGACAATAATAAACACAATTAATAAAAAATACAATTAATAATAATACTAATAATTACTAACAATAATTAATAATAATAATAATAATAATAATAATAATAATAATGATAATAACAGGGAACATCCTAAATGAAATGAAGCACGATCAGTTAAAATAACATTTAAAGTAAATCTAATTTGTACCTTAAACCTATGTTCGAACTAAAACCCACGAGCATGATATGTTCATATCTGCACAAGTACCTTTCAACATTACACTCATTTCGCTGTCAACTCACTCACTGCACTGGAACTACGACACATTTCACTGATTCTATCCTGATTTCACTAACACTTCAAAAACATTTCACTGTTCAAATACTTTGCACTGCCACTATAAACTATAAAGCTTCAATGACAGGAACACGTTTCACCTACTCAACACACTTCACTGACACAACATAATTCTTCACTGATACAACACTTCAATAACAAAATATCAATTACACCCTTTAAATACTGTGTATAATTATCGTCTATTAGTAAACTCCTTAAGCCTATTTTTAAATATATTTTTGGTTGTTGGTAAAGCCTTTAGTAAGTCTGCAGGTAAACCATTCCAGTCCCTGACAGTACGATTGAGAAAAGAAAACTTTCCAGTGTCCGTCCTCTGTCTTCTTTCCCTCAATTTATAAGAGTGGTCGTTCCTTGAAGAGTAATTTGGCGGCTGCAACCTATTTTTTATTTCTCTGCAGACAGGCTCAGTTGTGTGTAAGGCAGACTAAATCGGAGGTTAAACTGATTAATAAGGAAAGAAATAAGAGTGAAGAAAGAAAAAAATTAATGTGAAATGAGTGTTAATGCGACAAACTGTATCCGAAACGATCCTCCACTGCAAAATTGTGTCAGAAAATAAATATCATACAGGAAGCACGTTGGAGACCTGAAGTTCAAGGCACGGCGGAATGCCAGATAATTCTACTTTTGAACATATCACCGTGAAAGCCTAGAACTCGTAATCATAATCTAGTTTCATATGCATGCGAATTGTGTGGGAGTGATTTATGAGAGTGCAGGCTTCGGTCTAAACACGCACGGAATAATGCCTCAAGTCATCTGTTTAAAAATACATATTTATAGGCTGATAAATACTTTCCTGAGTTGAGTTCTCTTACAGGCTTGTAGTCATATGCAAGTGGCGCTTGCTGAACCCCAGTTCTTGGAGATACAGAGAGGGCAAGGGGTCGGTACTAGAGGGGTCTTTTGATAGGGTGGGCACATTCAGGACTAGCTCATTGCCGCGAACGTGCTTTATTTTAATTGGAGAAAATGGCATTAGTCACTCGCTTTCTCTTATTAGAATGGATCATTATTGCAATGAAGTTCTTCACTTTTCAATTTCTTTTCTAAAGAAATACTTCACTTTTTGTGTGTACCATGAATGGGAAAGATCCTTCGTTTTAACATAATATCCGAACTCCCACCTTTTTGTAAAATAAATTCTTCCAGGAAGAGTAATTACAGTGGTGTTAAAATTTACTGAACGTCCTGCACAGTTCTTTTTAACAAACTTATGAGTTTGTTATGTAAAGAATGTTGCTATATAACTTTTGTTACAAGTTAAAGGGACAGTAAATAATTAATTAATAATTTAAAAAAATAGTTTCTGATTCTAAATTTTTAAGCTCTTAAGGGGACACTCAACTTAAAAATTGGAGAAAAAGTGTCATAGAAATAAAAAATTAAATTTCTACACTAATTTACTTGACAGAACTAAATCAATACGCAGAATTCTTCCCCTATTCATTGAGAAGGCACAGTGAAATGCACAAAGCCAAAAAATAAAAAATGACAATTAAAAGTGATATTTCAATAATTAATGATTGATTAAAAATTGAAATATTTTTATTTTGAAAAGTATTGGATCTAATGAGCTGAGATTTTGCATGTTACTTTCCATCTGTATATTAAACTTTTTCTCCACATTTGAAAAAGATTGGTCAAATAGGAAAAAAGTTCCAAAATATAGTTGAGTGTCCCCTTAAGTGCACTACAATTTTCCATCGATCGGTGGATTACCATGACAACCATGTCAGGATAAAAACTTGGAGAAAGATCTATTTTTATTTAGTAGCTGTCTTTATCATGTTTCATTATAACAACTATATAATTATTTAAAACCACACAATATCTTCAAGAACAGTGTTATGTTTCTATTTAATCTATCATTTTATTCTTCCAGTTTCTTAGTGATTCTTTCTGTAGTTTCTTTCTTACTTTTTTCTCTTTTGATCTTTCTTGTATCATATATTGAGACAAAACATAGAAAAACTCTGGACATGTTCATAAGAATTTGCAACTCTAGGATTTCGCGCATTGATATTACCTTTCGTATATTCCACAAGAGAAATTTTATAGCCCATTTATTCTACAGCCCAATACAAAAGAAACGTTATTACTGTCCTTAAATATAAAATTGAGGTTCGAGAGTGGCTAACGCTGATGAGATATCGTACTGAAGTTTTCTGAATCGGTGTGATATGGCTTCTGCTGTAGCCGCAACTGCTATCAAAGCTTTCTATTATGGAGATCGCATGTGTAAATCTGAAGTTATGTAATCGGCCCCGCTTGTATCTTAGAGATTTGCATTTACTGTTATGGACACGGGCTGGTGCTGTAGATACAAGTTTAATGCTTGTAGCTTTAGCGAGAGACTGGTATTAAGTGAATCTCTTCCTATGCATGCATACAATTTCAGAGATTTCAAGGAGCTATTTATATCATAAGTGGTGGAAATATAACAGCATTGCTTAAAATATATTATACATTTCAAATCGTTGTCTGTTATAACTAAAGGAATAGAAAAGACCTTATATTGTGAGGGAGAATTTTTAATATCTTCTATAACATTAACAAATTATTGAAGTAATAATTCCTCTGTACCTAGTAAAGGGTTTCATGATAAAGTAACCAGGTTGAATCGCCAATTTCAAACATAAAATGGCAATTTTTTTGCATTATTATTAAAATTTATGCACTGAATTTCGCTTGAAATGTTAAAATATAGAGGTCTAAAATGTAGATATATTATTTCACTGCATTGTATGGCATTTTACTGCATTATATTCGACTAAATTGTAATATATTTGAATACTTACAAAATTTTACGTGGCTTACCTAGGATGCATTGTGTGATAATAAGACGTAGAAAATATGAAAGTAAAAGTGAATTAAACAATTTTGTTAAAATGTTTAAACAAAATAGCAGCAAACGATTCACTTATTATTTCTTAAGATGTAAAGCTTAACCTGAAATCATGACAGCGACATAAACTAGGGCATGCGCCAAAACAAACTGTAGTGAAATTATCGCTCACCTGCTGTTCACGTTTCCCTGGTAACGAAATATATATTTTCAGATCTCGATGAGACGAGCTGCGACCCGTATTCAGGCAGCAGGTGGACATTTTGAACAGATCATCTAAGGAAATGTAAACAAAATGCATCAAAATAATTCCAGCAAACAGAGGTATTGGAGTGCACTATGGTCATACTTGCAAGCCCTACTCAGAAACTAAGCATCTCTGGATCCACGTTGATATAACCATTTTCTTCCATACATATGACGAAACAATATCTGAAATTTATCCCACTTTTTTCGTTACATCTTGTATATGTAATCTGAATTCATTGTACTTTGTTGATGCATAAAGTATACGGTATATATTATATGTATATACAGGTTGTTTCAAAAATACAGGGCATAATTTCAGGTATGTATTTCCCACATGTAGACAATCAAAATAGTTCATTACAACATGTGTCCGGAAATGCTTTATTTCCGAGTTATGGCCTTCACAACATTGAAATTCACCGGAACGTTTTTCTTTCCGTAGGTCGTTGCCGTCAAAGGAGACATTAAGAGGGTACTCTGACAGTTCATTCCGAGGCGAAGGTTACATTCAGTACTTGGATCGAAGGTTTCCTGATCGATCGATAGGTAGAGGTGGCCGAATTGCTTGGCCTCCACGCTCACCTGATCTGAACCCTCTCGATTTCTACTTGTGGGGTCATTTAAAATCATTGGTTTATTCGTCTCCGGTGCCTGATTTGGAATCCCTTCGGAATCTAATTGTGGCATGTTCTGAGGACATACGCAATACTTCTGGAGTTTGGGATCGTGTTCGCAGGTCAATGAGACATCGATGTGAGGTCTGTATTCAAGCAGGAGGTGGATATTTTGAACATCTTCTGTAATGACAACGACCTGCGGAAAGAAAAACGTTCCGGTGAATTTCAATGTTGTGAAGGCCATAACTCGGAAATGAAGCATTTCCGGACACATGTTGTAATGAACTATTTTGATTGTCTATATGTGGGAAATACATACCTGAAATTATGCCCCGTATTTTTGAAACACCCTGTATAATATATATGTCAAAATATTAGTTTTTACATTACCTCTTTCTATTGTAGAAACTTTACTGGACAGTGTCATGTCGACTAGTGCAGTAAATCAATTTTAGCGGGTAAGATTTTCTACTTGAAGCAAGTAAAGAGATAGGTTTGGAAGTAAATGAAAAAAAAACAAAGTATATGATTATGTCTCGTGACCAGAACATAGTGCGAAAGAGAAATGTAAAAACTGGAAATTCGTCCTTTGGAAAGGTGGAAAAATTCAAATATCTTGGAGCAACAGTAACAAGTATAAATGGCAATCGGAAGGAAATTATATATATATATATATATATATATATATATATACATTCGTCAGTTGAATGATCTGAGGCTTCCATATAAAGACAAAAATATTTGGAACTCTTACGAATAATCAAGTGTTTTAGTTCATATGAGAATTCTTCAGTGCAAATGAATTCTAGAAGGAAACAAATTAGGGTTAACCGAAAACAAACGTGATCATATATCTATGGGTTTACACCTAGATTCAAATTATATTGATGTGTTCAGAATGTATAATGGCCTAAAATGTTATTTATAGTTTCTTTTATACTCTTCTTGTTTATAACAAAACTCTTTATTTCCTACACAATATGTTCCAACGGAAAAGATGAACACAACATATTTTGTTTCAGAACAATTCATAATCCTTGAAACTGCAGTAAGATCCATGTTGTCTTGTTTGTGCGGAGATTGTTAAAGTTTCAATTTTTATATCTCCGAAATCATTCTCTATGATGATAGTTTGTATTGACCATACGACATGGAATGAACACAACGAAGCATTTTTCAGTTATGAGAAACAGAAGTACAAATACTTACTGCCAGATCAAAATGAAGAGCCATTGGGCACAATTATACCTATCTTATTTGAATTCCGGAACTGGTCGTAGCGCCCAGTACGTTTGTTGAATATTAGTTTTATTTCCTTCGTTAATGGAATCAGTTGGTAGCTCTGTTTGAACATTAATCGAAATCAAGTCGTGACTTTCTGTAGAGAGAGGTTTGATTACGTTTCACACCCACGCACCCGGAGGTTACAAGCCACAATTTCACCCGTCCTTGGGGAATCGGAGGGATAGGGGAACACTGAATCTGTTTCATGGGATTACTTGCGCCCGACTGCTAGTCAAACCGCATCACTCCACAATGCAGTACTCGGCCAGCTATTCCATTAGGCCCTCCCAGGGTAACCACGTAAATATGCGCGAAATTGATTCCCTTCGTGATGCGTGCCAGCTGACATGAGCGCCCACAATGCATAAGGCAAACAAGTTTCGTTTGTCTCCCTCTTTAATCCTGCTGTTGTGTGAACATACGCCTTTTTTTGTTACCTGTTAACGTTCCATTAACAGATTTTGAAGGACATGCTACAGCTTAAGTGGATTAGAATTACATAACAATAGAGTGATTACGTAGAAATATCTGTACGCAACGAGTCCCTAATCACAGCCGAATAAGAGCGTTGCTAATTTTCTAGTTTTATACCGTACAGTGTTTACACTCACGGTCTTACTAATAAAAACTCTATATACAGACGTTTAACTGTCTTATACAAAAAGAGTAGCTCGTTTATACGTCGTGTGTAAATTCCTTATACTTATACAATGAGTAGCTCGTTTATACGTCGTGTGTAAATTCCTCATACTTATACAATGAGTAGCTCGTTTATACGTCGTGTGTAAATTCCTTATACTTATACAATGAGTAGCTCGTTTATACGTCGTGTGTAAATTCCTCATACTTATACAATGAGTAGCTCGTTTATACGTCGTGTGTAAATTCCTTATACTTATACAATGAGTAGCTCGTTTATACGTCGTGTGTAAATTCCTCATACTTATACAATGAGTAGCTCGTTTATACGTCGTGTGTAAATTCCTCATACTTATACAATGAGTAGCTCGTTTATACGTCGTGTGTAAATTCCTTATACTTATACAATGAGTAGCTCGTTTATACGTCGTGTGTAAATTCCTCATACTTATACAATGAGTAGCTCGTTTATACGTCGTGTGTAAATTCCTTATACTTATACAATGAGTAGCTCGTTTATACGTCGTGTGTAAATTCCTCATACTTATACAATGAGTAGCTCGTTTATACGTCGTGTGTAAATTCCTTATACTTATACAATGAGTAGCTCGTTTATACGTCGTGTGTAAATTCCTTATACTTATACAATGAGTAGCTCGTTTATACGTCGTGTGTAAATTCCTTATACTTATACAATGAGTAGCTCGTTTATACGTCGTGTGTAAATTCCTTATACTTATACAATGAGTAGCTCGTTTATACGTCGTGTGTAAATTCCTTATACTTATACAAAGAGTAGCTCGTTTATACGTCGTGTGTAAATTCCTCATACTTATACAATGAGTAGCTCGTTTATACGTCGTGTGTAAATTCCTTATACTTATACAATGAGTAGCTCGTTTATACGTCGTGTGTAAATTCCTTATACTTATACAATGAGTAGCTCGTTTATACGTCGTGTGTAAATTCCTCATACTTATACAATGAGTAGCTCGTTTATACGTCGTGTGTAAATTCCTCATACTTATACAATGAGTAGCTCGTTTATACGTCGTGTGTATATTCCTTATACTTATACAATGAGTAGCTCGTTTATACGTCGTGTGTAAATTCCTTATACTTATACAATGAGTAGCTCGTTTATACGTCGTGTGTAAATTCCTTATACTTATACAATGAGTAGCTCGTTTATACGTCGTGTGTAAATTCCTTATACTTATACAATGAGTAGCTCGTTTATACGTCGTGTGTAAATTCCTTATACTTATACAATGAGTAGCTCGTTTATACGTCGTGTGTAAATTCCTTATACTTATACAATGAGTAGCTCGTTTATACGTCGTGTGTAAATTCCTTATACTTATACAATGAGTAGCTCGTTTATACGTCGTGTGTAAATTCCTTACTAATAATCACTACATACCTCGTGTATAACAGTTTAACTGTTAACACAGCTACGTCATAGTTTCGTCATTACTTCGTTACGAAACAGCGTATTCCGAATCTCACCGGTCCGGTGGCATCAATGACGTCACGTTGCAGCGAAATAAGGAACAAAACTGCTGGAAGGATCGATGGCTGTCATGGCGACTGTACAAGTTGTTGTCTGTGCTACGCTAGCAAAATTTTGCGAAATTTTCGTACTGCCATCTCGTTCAAAGAAAAGATAGCATAAACAATTTATTTCTTGAACCGGTAGTAATAACTGGTCCGTTGACATGTTCGCTCATAAGCCATTAACATATTGTTTTAACGTTGTGCTCATTACAAACAATACAGCAGAACACACCGCCATGACACAACAGTGCACGATGTCATTCGTCTGCTAATTCCCGCCCTATACAAGAACCAATCAGATTCACTGATGGCGGCTGATGGAGACTGCCACCACCTCTGCAAGCTGATGGCACGGGTGCGACACCGGTGGAGCATCAATGACGTCATCGGTGGAATTCGGAACACCGTGATGCCATCGGATTGCTCACCGGTGAGATTCGGAATACGCTCAAAGGTAATAGAATATCTGAGGTTTTATATTACATCCGGTAGAGCGCTCTGGTGTGCTGTGTTAAAGTATCGATAGTACAACTGGCTCTGATCGATTACAATATTATATTTTGGTCAAAGAGTACAAGCTAAAGCAATTTTATTCTACTTATTCCGTGCTCTTTGGTGTGTTCTTCTGTGGTTACAAGGCATCCAACATCATAAAATGACAGTCGATACGAACAGCTGTTAGAGGGGTGGACATTTTTTCTCTATATACACCGCTTAAACAAGGGGATTCGTGTATATAACTACAGCTAAGCAATTCCCATTATACAGTTACAGACTGTTTATACATCCGTCGCTTATGCATGGTTTATTAGTAACATTTTCTGTCTCAACGCTGCATAAGTCTCGTATAAAAACTATACACGGTTTATTAGTAAGACTGTAAGGAGTGACAGAAAATTAATTTCGACGTGAACCGTGTAATGATGATATGTTAACAAATAACAAGGAAATTAAGAAGGTTGTCCGAACATTAGTCTTAAAATTATCTCTTTCGATTGTAGAAACTTTTCTGGGCATTACATGTTGACTGGTGCAGTAAACCAATTTTAGCGGGTAAAGTTTTCTACTTGTAAATATGGGAAATGCCTGTTATTATTCGGTTGAGAAGCTCTTATCATCCAGTCTGCTGCCAAAAAATCTGAAAGTTAGAATTTATAAAACACTTATATTACCGGTTGTTTTGTATGGTGTGAAACTTGGACTCTCACTTTGAGGGAGGAACAGAGATTAAGGGTGTTTGAGAATAAAGTGCTTAGGAAAATATTTGGGGCTCAGGGGGATGAAGTTACAGGAGAGTGAAGAAAGTTACACAACACAGAACTGCACGCATTGTATTCTTCACCTGACATAATTAGGAACATTAAATTCAGACGTTTGAGATGGGCAGGACATGTAGCACATATGGGCGAATCCAGAAATGTATATAGAGTGTTACTTGGAAGGCCGGAGGGAAAAATACCTTTAGGGACGCCGAGACGTAGCTGGGAAGATAATATTAAAATGGATTTGAGGGAGGTAGGATATGATGATAGAGACTGGATTAATCTTGCTCAGGATATGGACCAATGGCGAGCTTATGTGAGGGCGGCAATGAACCTTCGGGTTCCTTAAAAGCCAGTAAGTAAGTAAAGTTTTCTACTTGAAGCAAGTAAAGAGATAGGCTTGAAAGTAAGTGCCGAAAAGACAAAGTATATGATTATGTCTCGTGAGCAGAACATATTACGAAATCGAAATATAAAAACTGGAAATTTGTCCTTTGGAAATGTGGAAAAATTCGAATATCTTGGAACAACAGTAACAAGGAGGAAATTAAACGCAGAATAAATATGAAAAATGTCTGTTATTATTCGGTTGAGAAGGTTTTGTCATCCAGTCTGCTCAGAAAAAAAACTGAGAGTTAGAATTTATAAAACAGTTATATTTCTGGTTATTCTGTATGGCTGTGAAACTTGGACTCTCACTTTGAGAGAGGAACAGAGATTAAGAGTGATTGAGAATAAGGTGCGTAGAAAAATATTTGGGGCTAAGAGGGATGAAGTTACAGGAGAATGGAGAAAGTTACACAACACAGAACTGCACGCATTGTATTCTTCACCTGACATAATTAGGAACATTAATCCAGACGTTTGAGATGGGCAATACATGTAGCACGTATGGGCGAATGCAGAAATGCATATAGAGTGTTAGTTGGGAGGCCGAAGGGAAAAAGGCTTTTGGGGAATCCGAGACGTGGATGGGAAGATAATATTAAAATGTATTTGAGGGAGGCGGGATATGATGGTAGAGACTGGATTGAACTTGCTCAGGATAGGGACCTATGGCGGGCTTATGTGAGGGTGGCAATGAACCTTCGGGTTCCTTAAAAGCCAGTAAGTAAGTAAAGTTTTCTACTTGAAGCAAGTAAAGAGATAGGCTTGAAAGTAAGTGCCGAAAAGACAAAGTATATGATTATGTCTCGTGAGCAGAACATATTACGAAATCGAAATATAAAAACTGGAAATTTGTCCTTTGGAAATGTGGAAAAATTCGAATATCTTGGAACAACAGTAACAAGGAGGAAATTAAACGCAGAATAAATATGAAAAATGTCTGTTATTATTCGGTTGAGAAGGTTTTGTCATCCAGTCTGCTCAGAAAAAAAACTGAGAGTTAGAATTTATAAAACTGTTATATTTCTGGTTATTCTGTATGGCTGTGAGACTTGGACTCTCACTTTGAGAGAGGAACAGAGATTAAGAGTGATTGAGAATGAGGTGCTTTAGAAAAATATTTGGGGCTAAGAGGGATGAAGTTACAGGAGAATGGAGAAAGTTGCACAACGTAGAACTGCACGCATTGTATTCTTCACCTCCGAGTTCTGTTAAAAACCATTTGTAAGTAAGTTATGTTTTCTCCTTAGAACTAGAGAAAAATTGTAACAAAGATCACAACATTGACCCTTATCAGAGTAGCGCCGATACCACCCGCAGTACATCCATTAAGAAATTTCATTTGTTCATTAATGACCCAGGCTATGGTTTTACTACAACATCCGTTAAACGGAATGAACAATGAGATATATTTTACTAGCGGGTGCATATTCATTTTGGTTTTATATTTTAAGAGGTTATTCCTGTGTGCATCGCAACATTTCCTGTAAGAAACCACCTTTCACAAATGTTTCTTCACATAGTCAATTCCAATAATACCTGTGACCTATTAATTAATATATGAATAACGTATTTTGATGTTTCTTTGTTTTAATGATTTATAACTATTGTCTTTAGAGGCAATTAATATTAGGTACCCTCCACAAAACGGACTTCATTTATACACCGACGGATCCTTGATTTCCAGAGAACAAGGTACCGGTGCAGGTGTTACGTGCTGTCTCTTCTCACTTTATAGATCTCTTGGGTATGGAACAACAAGTTTTGATGGTGAAATCATTGCAATAAGTGAATGTCTCAGGAATCTTCTATGCCACATCAGTAAATTTAAGAATGCAGTTATATTGTCAGACTCCGAAGCAGCTATTCTATCAATAGTCTCTAAACACACACCTTCATCTCAAACAGCAGAAATAACTAAAATGCTCTATCAATTAATATCACTCAATAAAAGAATTGTATTCCAATGGATACCATCCCATTGTGGAATCCTGGGAAACGAGAATGCGGATGCTTTAGCAAAGAAGGGCAGCACTGCTACTTACAGACTTGTTACTAAATCTACGTATTACTCTGTGAAGAGATTTATTAAATCTACATACTTAAGGCTGGTTCACAATAAACCGAAAATAGAAACGATAACGAGAACGGGAACGGAAATAATGTTAAAATAAATGCACTTAAATACGAGCATTCACAATACTTAGTTGTGAATGCTCACATTTAAATACATTTATTTTAACAATATTTCCGTTCTCGTTTTCGTTGTCGTTCCCGTTTCCGGTTTATTGTGAACCAGCCTTTAGACTTCAACAAACAAAATTTGATAACACAATCTCAAGGGAAAATATGGAACTATCTGCATCAAAATCCACAGTTAATTCCCGATTTACCACGAAAATCGTCTGTAGCTGCATTTAGATTGGCAACAGGCCATGATTGTTTGGCCAAACACCTACATAGAATTGGAATATATCAGTCCCCTAACTGCCCATTGTGCAACTCAAACCAAGAAATGGATTCGGAACACCTCAAAATCTGTGCTTCAGTGGCTGGCCATGATAATATCTTTGAAAAATATTGGAGTGCAAGAGGTCAAATGACTTTATTGGCAAACGCCTGGCATTAGAAAACAACAACAACATGATTGATAACTTTAAATAAGTGGGACTGTGTTAAAACAGTCGTAAGTTTCTAATTTCATCACCAGACGTGCTTGGAAAATATTAAAGCGAAACTTTTTGCAACGAGTGAAAGCTTAAGGAAATATGTTGAACTTAATTCCTATAATTCCTGAAATTAATTCCATTAGGCATTCACCTTGTATTACCTGTTCAATTGTGTTTGATCACTTTCAGGACGACTAACGGCCTATCACAGGCGATAACGCGTCTATCTACTAATGTCATATTGCGTTCGGGCGCGGGTTCGAAACCCGCTTGAATTGCTTATGTGGTTGTTTTATTTCCGAAGTTCTGTCGAACATTAAGACGAATGTTAGGTAACATCATAGCGATACCCGACCTCATCTAGTCAAATCCTTTTTCACAACTGTCATTGATGCTAAATAACCTGGTAGTTGATACAGCGTCATTAGATAACCAGTAAAAATATTGAGGATGTTCTGAGACTAGATATCATTACCGCATAACGTCATCAATTTATCAAAGCTGAGGTAGTGACTACGTCATTATTGCGGTACGGATTGTGAAAATATTGTGAACAACAACAACCGCAGCCTGAACCCCAGGGCTCTCTATTATGGCCTGAATAACAACCACTGTATTGCGTGGTTTTAGCGGTCGCATGATAACAGACGTCCCATATATTTATAATCTGCTACGGATTAGATCATTATATTTATACCTAAATGTAGTGGATGGATTTCATTTGTTTATCATTAATCCCATTTGCTGTCTCGTTCTGTAGCTCAAGCGGTAAAGTGACCAGTCTTCATGCAGAAGACCTACCGATGCCGTCGGACAAGTAGAAATGCATTTTCACCGTAGCTACGGAATGTAAGTTACTGTGTTACAGTGCGCAATGATCTTACGTCATGCTTATTTATTTATCAGAGCTTCCTTAATTTAGAGGCTGCCACTAGGCAAAGCATACAAAACAATACAAGAACAAATAGATGATGAGAGCTAAAAGAGTAAGAAAAAAGGCAAACAAATACACAAACAAACAATGGCAGTTTACAGAAGAAAAAAAAATTCAAGTAAAGAATCAATGAAAGCTAAGAAGGAAAAAGAAAAATGGTAATGGTGCATCAATTTTTTCCATACACTGAATTAGAGTCCATATACGTGGTTCCGTAAAAGTTTGACTGACTAATTATGAGGAGGGCCAGTTCATTCAGAAAAGATTTGTGCAGTCCTAGGGTCTTACAGAATTGAGAAGAGAAAAAGTAGTAGACATATTACATTACATGTAACGGACCTTAGAGAAAACTCACTACCGTTATAGGTTGAAAACGGTGAGGAAAGATTAGTCTATATATATATATATATATATATATATATATATATATAATTTGAACTGGTAATGGAAATTACGGGAAAACGGCTGGACGGATTTTAATAAATGAGCCCTCATTTTGAAGCTTGGAACTCAAAGTTTTTCGGAAAAATAGTAGTTTTCATTGAAATGTCAATTTTTCAACATAATTTTCCTATTTTCCAAAATCCATCTGTCGTCAGTTTTGAGAACTAGCTTATAGCATTCATGGCCGACTTGATATACCCTTCGCTGTTTTGTAAAGGAGAAGCGAAGCGAGCATCAAGTCGGCCGTCTTGCATTTCAGAATAAAACAAAACACACACTACAATAAACAATATTAGACGAAGGCCATGATCTGCAAGAATGCTGACATATTTACAGCTCAAATTAAATTGGTTATTAAAAACTTAACTTACTAAAAATAATTTACAGATTCGGTTCTGCGGTGTGTAATTTTCTGGGTACAGCTGTGTATTGGATATTAAAAACTGCAAAACTTGAGGTGGTTTGAAGACATTATTACCATTAGAAATGAAATATTATTGTAGTTAATGCCATGATGTGATTATTTTTCATTAATTATACATATTAATGCTATATTGATGATATGAAAGTGAAACTTTTGGGGTTATATAAGTAGATTTACAGAATAACTCTAATTAGATTTTTGATTTCTATATTTTACTGAGTGGCGGCTATATAGTATATGTTACTGAAAGCTATAAAACTTACGTAAGATAATAATATTATTAAAAATCAAATATTTTCATAGTTATTAATCAAGTGGGGTTGGGTCTTTTTCATATATTTAATGGCGGCGTGGTGTAGATATTTATATGCGTGCTTCTCTTCAGTATTGGCTTTAGAGGGAGTAACTTTCATTGTTATGGAAGCAAATAACTTTCAGAATGTCTGGTATTCTTCATTGAAAATAAATCTGAAAAATGTTTATTTGAACGTCTAATGAACTTAGTTTGCAGCATTTGCTGTACAAGCCACTAGTTTTAATATATTATGACACAAGTTTATAATATTGTAATTTATGCTCGACCATGCCGAAATGTAGTAATTATACACCTGGTAGCAGCCCTTTAATGGATCTCATTAAAGTACACCTATTCATTAAAGTTCAGGTGTTCCACCAATCAGAAAATACCATTGTAGCAATATGAAAGCGCAAGTATCGATTATTCTCGGATATACAATCGAAAGACAACTAGCTCGAGATTAGACAATATTAAACTCAGTCGAAAAAAACAACACACAAATTAACATGAATTCACCGTCATCTTCCAGCCTTTCACAAAGCACATTCCCGCAAATTCATTTCACCAATTGCCGGAAAAAATCAATATGGTCGAGCATAAAAACTCGTATGAAACTTAACTATAATGGTAATGAAGACGCTCATATGAAAATTATGAAACTCGCTTGCACTCGTTTCATAAACATACTCGCGTCTTAATTACTATCATTATAGGCTCGTTGCATAATGTACTATTATGACACTAGTCAATTTTTAAGGAACGAGATAAGCGAGAGTATAAACGTGTTTCATATGTTATTTTTTGTACAACAGCACTGTAAAACAATTAAGAAAGAAATGACATCAGATTTGTAATGATGGGAAGTTGGATATGGTTGCTATGACAACAATTATGTATAAAATAATATTATAGCATGACAAGATGTTTCATAATATTAACTTTGACGTCTAATTTATTTTGACTTAATATTCACTTCTTATTATGCTTCTCCCTTTATTTCTATATGTTATATACAGACATGGGATTCTAGGGAAAATGCCTATTTTGTTTCTTTAGGAGAAAAGTAAAAATAATTATTAATATTTGTGTTTCATGGAAATTGAAAGGTATTCAAAGAGTTTTATAGTGCCCTAAAAATGCCCTAAAACGGTTATTAGAGCCTAATTTGTTAATATTCGCCTAAAAATCCCTAAGTCACTGTAAAGTTTCGCATTTTACTCTTACTTTTTATAATTTATACATGCATTCACTGCGAAATTTAAGGCATTTAAAAAGTGGAAAGTTTGCTTCACACCGGCCATGAAACCATTGATAAAGGAAACAAAATGTATTGAATCTCACGACACTCGCAATAGATTTCACCGAATTTAACATGTTTGGAGGCATAAATGCCGACAAAGAACCAACCTTAGTTTTGAAGCAGGCAACAATCACAACATGTGCTGCTACCGATTCAGAGATATACTATACTATAAAAATGACTGTTTTCGGTCTGAAACCGATTAGCTGTACTGCCCTTCAGAGTGTCATAAAATCACAATTTTTGGAGAAAGAGTGTTTTTGAAGTATTTATGAAAAGTCGTAAAACTGCGAATTAGTAGGGTAAACCGTTACAAAATATTTAAAAGAATGGCCCTCCTAGTGTTAACACTACCAGGAAATGCAACAATAAGTGGAACTTTGTATTTTTGTCCAATTGAATCTCAATAACAACGGTTCATTTGAATGCTCGTTAACAGTTGCTCTTTCCCTCACCTTATTTGTGTTGAGAAGTTTTGAGCGGTAGGACGTTTTCCTGTGAAGTTTAACGCGATAATGCCGAAAAATATAAGTGCAAAATCTACATTGATCCGGCAATGGCTAACAGAATATTCAGAATTCACTTATGATGGAGAAATAATATTCTGCAAGATTTGTAGCAAACAGGTATGTAACAATAGTTGAAATATATAAATTCTATTAATTTTAATGAGTAGGCCTATAATATTTATACATTGACTGAGCTATCCTGAGGTATAATTCTTTTTAAGACCACTACACTTTAACCTTTTAAATTCCGATAGTTAAAGTATTTGCAGGTCATTAAAATTTTGATTGTTCGAACCCACTAACTTTGTGATAGAAATACGGCAATACAACAATTAGGATTTTATTTTAATTCAGTTTACTTTACATTTTTAGATTTCGCAAGAAAAGAAGTGCCACCTAAAGCAGCATGTGCAAGGAGCGGCTCATAAGGCTAAAGCTCAGCAGAAAAATCAACTGCAACAAACTTTACTAACACAGCCTACTTCATCCAATCTCAGCAGCAATTTCTATGCTGATTTAACCAGAGCGTTTGTTGCTGCTAACATTCCCTGGAATGCAATTGAAAATCCGGTTTTAAGGCAGTTTTTACAAAAATACTGCAAACAAAATATCCCATCTGAGTCGACCCTAAGAAAAAATTACTTAGACAGAATATACAATGAAACTTTAGCTTCCATTCGGGAGGATATAGGTGATTCTTACATATGGGTCTCTGTGGATGAAACCTCAGATCCTATGAATAGGTATATAGCAAATATGGTAGTAGGAAAACTTAGTCCTGATGGACCTTCGATTCCACACCTCGTATGTGTTAAGGAACTTTCGAAAGTGAATAGCCAAGCCATTGCTTATTTTGTAAATAAAGGCCTACAGTCTTTATACTCAGGTAATATAGACGATTCTACAGTTCTGTTGTTTTGTACTGATGCTGCCTCATACATGGTTGCTGCAGCTCCACTTCTTAAAACATTTTATCCTAACCTCACGCATGTAACCTGTCTAGCACATGGCCTTCACAGGGGTTCTGAAACAATCCGGAATGAATTTCCTCTTGTCAATTCGTTTATTTCTAACACAAAAAAATGTTTTTGTAAAGCCCCATCCAGGATTTCAATATTCAGAGAGAACTTTCTAGATATCCCACTCCCACCTCAGCCGGTTGTTACACGATGGGGAACCTGGATTCAGTCAGTGGTGTATTATTCTAAGTATTTTAAAGAAGTGGTCACAGTTATTGATAAATTACCTGAAACTGATAGTGCAGCGTGTGTGAAAGCAGTGAAAGATTGTCTGAATGACTCACGAGTGAAAAACGATATTGCCTACATAACATCAAACTTTTCTTTCATACCTGCAAGCATTGAACAATTAGAACGTGAAAAACAATATCTTTGTAGCCATATAGCAATAGTAAAGGAAGGTCAAGTGAACATACATTCTGCTTTGGGCAAAACTGGGAAAAAAGTTAAAAATAAGTGGGACAACGAATTAAATAAGAATGTAGGATTTTCATTGTTGGAAAAAGTATCAAGAGTGATATCGGGGGAAAGTGTAAATGTTCCAGTAAGTATTGATGTTTCTATTGTACCTAATTTAAAATTTGCGCCTCTCACATCAGTTTCGGTTGAAAGAAGTTTTTCTGCTTTCAAAATGATTCTCAGTGACAAAAGGCAAAGGTTAACTGTGGAGAATTTAGAAAAAATTCTGGTGGTGTACTGTGCAGATAATTATAATAAAGTCTGAGCATGGAACTGAATTTCAATAACTTAAAATGTGTAATCTTGATATCAATAATCATTATTTCATTAGTTTCAATATATTAAATTTGTGCAGCTCTGTTTATAAATATAATGTAGTATTCTTTTTTAATGTTTAAACATACTTTTTTGTGCGTATTTTAGTGTATGACTAAAAATTTCAGTGAAAGAAATAAGTATGATACCTTGATGTGCCTAGAATGCCTATTTTCATTAAAATAGAGCCTAATTTTACAAATTTTGAGCTTATTTTAGGCGCCTAAAACTGCAATTTTTAGTGCCTAAAAATCCGATGTCTAGTTATATACTATGTCTCATTTGATTACGTTGTATTATGATTATCACTTACAATTTTTTTTCTGTGCTATATTTTGTAAATTTGTAGTGTTTTGTATCGCAGTATTAAAATTAAGGTCTATTAATACAAAAAAAGCTACTAAGTATAAAAACTTATTGAGCCTTGCATATTAAATTATTTCACTTTGACGGTCTAGTTGGCATAATAATATTTTTAAGACACTAGTTTAATAATGTGACATATTATGCACTTATGTGAAAACTTGTATAATAGTTAAACATAATTGTATTTATTGTTTTTGTAATGTTACTGCATGGAAAAAATGTAGGTTAAAAAAACGCGTACTATTCATAAAATGTTATAGTTGTAATTTTATACGAGAGAAACCTTTGTTATAAACTAGCTTTAAAATATTAAGTAAACATTCTGAAAAGTATTTTAGTGAGATTTGGAGTAATGAAGTAAGATTTAACAACAGTAATTACATTTTAATTTCAAGTATGTAGAAACATTCAAAATCACTACAGAATTTCGCGTCTACACTCCACTACAATGGCTTTGAAATGAATGATTGCTCCTGAGATGATTGGAACATACTATGTTTAGAAGAGCTCACATCAGAAAAAATAGTGTTAACCTAATATTACATTTATTAAAATTTGTTATACTTATCACTATTATCACTGAGTACTAATGGGTCGAGCTTCCATTAAGATACAGTATCTCTGTCAATGGCAGGAAGAAGAATTTATTTTTATTTTATTGGGTTATTTTACGACGCTGTATCAACATCTAGGTTATTTAGCCTCTGAATGATATGAAAGTGATAATGCCGGTGAAATGAGTCCGGGGTCCAGCACCGAAAGTTACCCAGCATTTGCTCGTATTGGGTTGAGGGAAAACCCCGGAAAAAACCACAACCAGGTAACTTGCCCCGACCGGGATTCGAACCCGGGCCACCTGGTTTCGCAGCCAGACGCGCTGACCGTTACTTCACAGGTGTGGACAGGAAGAAGAATGACCAAGGCTTATGAACAGATATGCCGCTTATTTGGTGCTAATACCATTGGCTAATATTGATCTTACAAAGAATCGAGACGTGTAAGATATTACACGTGGTATTATAACCAAATGTATCTCATTTACTATTGCTTCAGGAATATACCGACCTAAATTTATTTTATTACTTCTGTCTGGGAATCCGCTTTTAACACATTAACATCAAGAGCGGTAATGCATTCGTTCTTTCGCAAAGTTTAACCATTAGATCCCTTACTGATGCAACTACAGTCACATCTCCTAACGCCCAGTGCTGTGTGATAAATCTCTTGTAATTATGGCAGGATGGAGTAAAATCTGGCCCCAGTAAGTACGCCTAATTTTTGTTGCAGCGTTTATTTACACTGAAAGTTTCATTGGCATAAGTTAGGGAAAAGGCAAAATCTCTCAGCAGATGCTGAATATAATGTTGACTATATTAAAGTGGCTAATATTAATGGATGCTACCCCCTTTCCATTACAGGAGTTTGGTGTTACTAGTGCAATATGTAAACAAATCATTTTACTAGCTATAGGAGGAGAGAAAAGTAGTGTATCCATTTATGTTACAGGGAAATACAGTATTACGATTTTCAGTTTGATCATTACTTTTACAGTATTTTATCAAAAAACAGTAGAATAGTAACAATTTTTTTCACAAACTCAACTCTTCAGGTGGTTATATACATTATGTAATGTCTACTTTATTCAGCATATTACTAACCTAATTTATTCCTGAGAATTTTGTGAGCACTTCCGTAAGAAACCGCAATTTCTACAGCTAACTTCTTGACCGACTTATTAGGACCTCGCTGCATCCTTTCTCTAGCATCTTCTACATCATCTTCTGTCACCTTTGTTGGGCATATTACACTTTTCTTCCTTTCTGTACACTCTGTTGCTCTAAATTTATCTACCAGATTAATGACATTTCAACGAAAATATTCCGTAATGATATAATCAGGAAATTGTGAAAATAACTGCTGTTCATATTCGGTTATATTGTAATTCCAGTTTCCATCATCGTCGTTCATACCTACAAACAGTAAAACAAAACTCTTGTTTAAATAATGCTGTTAAGTACCGTATGATATTATAGAGTATCGTACTTTCGGTAACTCTGATCTTCACTTTTGCTCAGTCCAATAAACTTCAATAATATAAGCTCTTTCTTGTATAGAAAATGCAACATATTTCTGAAACACACTGTACTCTGTACTGTTTATTTCACTGCTAGCAACAGCGGCCTTAAGTTTGTTTGACTGACGTTAGCAAGGACATTAGTGAAAGGGGTGAGAGTCAAGTACATTTAGAAACGCAGGTACAATAAAAATTGAGGTAAAAATAAAATGATGTCCCTGTATTATTACTAGTGGCTTGTGCAGCGCTGCAAACTAAGTTCATTAGACGTTGAAATAAATATTTTTCAGATTTATTTTCAATAAAAAATACCAGACATTCTGAAATTTATTTGCTTCCATAATAATGAAACATACTCCCTCTGAATGGTTTTTTATGCGAAATATTTTTTTCTTGAACCTATCCACCTTCAGTGTTTTAGTTTGAACGCGAAAACGCAAGTAACAATGTCAGGATGATCAGTGGGTTTTTCATGCGGGAGTAAAACAGTAGCTATTTCAGGTCATTGTGAATTGTAGGTGAAAGTTGAAAAAAAATTGTTAGGTTTGCTATGCTTTCGAACAATAGACATAGCATCTTAGTAAAGTTGCTGCATGTTTCGTAAACTACTTTGAAATGTAGAGGGTAAAATCATTTTATCCTGCTAAGAGATCTTGCTGAAATGATCGGGAGACTACAACATTTTGTAGGCCTCTTATTTTATCAGTAAGTAATACCTCTTGGTCTTTCCTTAGGAACCAAATTTTTGCGCTCTCTCGAGCCAATACTGAAAAGAATGACGCATATAAATATCTACACCACACCGCCATTAAATATATGAAAAAGATCTAACACCAATTGATTAATAACTATAAAAATATTTGATTTTTTATAACAATATTATTATCTTACGTAAGTTTCATAGTCTTTAGTAACATATAGGCCTACTATATAGCCGCTACTCAGTAAATTATAGAAATCAAGATCTAATTTAAGTTATTCTCTACATCTACTTATATAACACCAAAAGTTTCACTTTCATATCATCAATATAGCATTAATATGTATAATTAATGAAAAATAGTCACATCATGGCATTAACTATAATAATATTTCATTTCTAATAGTAATAATGTCATCAAACCACCTCAAGTTTTGTAGATTTCAATATCCAATACACAGCTGTACACAGAAAATTACACACCGCAGAATCAGACCTGTAAATTATTTTTAGTAAGTCTTAAAGTTTTTAATAACCAATTGAATTTGAACTCTAAGTATGTCAGCAATCCTACAGATCATGGCCTTCGTGTAATAGCCTATTGTTTATCGTAGTGTGTGTTTTGTTTTATACTGAAATGCAATTAGTTCTAAAAACTGACGAAAGATGGATTTTGGAAAATAGGAAAATTATGTAGGAAAATTAACGCTTCACTGAAATTACTATTTTTCTGAAAATCCTTGGACACCAAGCTTCAAAATGACGGGTCATTAATTAAAATCCGTTCAGCCGTTTTGCCGTAATTTCCATTACCAGTTCAAATTATATACAGAGTGATTTATATACATACTAGGTTCAAAAAGTTCCCGGAATTTGCTAGCATCATAGAAACAACGTACCTTAAACACTATTCTACAGCATTCCCTTCAAAATAGTTGCCTTCCGCAACAACACACTTTTGCCAACGCGTGTAGAGTTCCTGGAAGCAGGCCTGGAAGCCATTTTGTGAAACCCGTCTTAGTGCTCTCGTCGCGTTTGCGATAACCTCTTCAGCATTGAATCTCCGTCCTTTCAGATGACTTTTCAGACGGGGAAACAGAAAGTAATCAGGTGGTGAGAGATCAGGAGAGTATGGTGGGTGATCCAAAGCAGTTATGTTGTGCCTGGCAAGAAAATTCTTTACAATAATTGCGCGATGAGCAGGTGCATTGTCATGCATAAGGAACCAGTTGTTTTCTACCCACTTTTCTGGACGTTTCCTTCTCACTGCGTCCCAGAGGCGACGGAGGGTTTCTACGTACAATTATTTCGTTACAGTACGACCTTCTGGAATGAACTCATGGTGCATGAGACCCTGAGAGTCGAAGAAAACTTCCAAAATAACTTTGCTTTAAGTGTGCTTAAATGCGACAGGCTCATGTCAGTAGATTTACTAGCATGTGAAAGAACTCCTGCGTGACAAAATTCCGGCACATCCGGCGATGCTGATATAACCTCTGTAGTTGCGAGCGTCGTTAAATAAAACATAACATTTAAAATAACTTTGCCTTTGGAAGTGTCCCTAGGAAATTTTTGCTTCCGAGGAGATGTTTTCGATTTCCACTCAGATGACTGTCGTTTAGGGACTGGGTCGTACAAGTAGCACCAGTTTCATTTTGTTTAAGAAATCACCATCTTCATCAGCCATACTGATCATGTCCCCAGCAAAACACAGAACTTGATGTTTGTACTTTGCTCTGTGGACATAATTACAAAATGCGACGAACAAACAAAACACTATGATAAACAAATGCCTACAACTCAAAACCAATAGTTGCCAGTATCAACAAACTTTAAGGAAATGACATCATGAATGTTACCAACAAAACAAATGTATAATATCCCTTGTTATATATTAATACGAAAAATGGTAGTAAAATTCCGGGAACTTTTTGAACCTAGTAGTAGAACTGACACATTTCTTTCTTTAATTATTTCGTTGGAAATTCATTCAATGAACCAATTTTAGCACCAAATTAAGCAGAATGTTCTGGAGTTTCGATTCCTTGTCACTAGATGCGCAGATGTTTATGTTTTATTCCTATTGTTGGCAGCACTGACCCAATTTTAGCACCAGATTAAGCAGAATGTTCTGGAGTTTCGATTCCTTGTCACTAGATGCGCAGATGTTTATGTTTTATTCCTATTGTTGGCAGCACTATATGCGCAGATCTTTATGTTTTATTCCTATTGTTGGCAGCTGTTTTTGACATTTTGTGTCAACGTGAAAATGCAGTACACATTAAATCAACGACTCTTCCTTGTGAAGCAATACTGGATTACGAATTCAATTACAGCTACTCAAAGGGCATACCAGAGAGAATTTGGTGTTCGCAATCCTCCCAAAAGAAACACAATACTGGGACAGGTAAAGAAATTGGAAACAACTGGATCTCTGGTGAGTGAAAAGGGCAAGCATCGTTCATCTAGGCTTCCCACGGTTGTTGTTGACGTAAGAGCACGACTGGAGCAGTCACCCAAAAAATCATTAAGACGTTTGTCGCAGGAGACAGGGTACACCTACTCAATGTGTTAGAGAGCCTAAAGCCATATAGGGTTACGGTTGTTCATCAGCTACAGGAACCAGATAAGGATAGAAGATTGAATTATTGTCGTTGGTTTCAGACGTTCATTGTGCAAAATCCTGCCATATTGTCCATCACATGATTCACAGATGAAGCATGGTTCCATTTATCCGGTTATGTGACGACCGAATAATTTCCAGGAACCTGTGGCCACCGAGATCTCCGGATTTGACAACGCCGGACTTCTTTCTATGGGGTTACTTAAAAGACAGGGTTTACGCCACACGTCCCCAGACGTTGGACGATCTGAAGCACAACATCACACAGGAGATTCAAGCTATTGACAACAGAGTCCTCCAACGAGTGGCCAGTAATATGGAACGACGTGTTGAGTTGTGCCTTATGCAGGATGGAGGACATTTTCAACATTTGCTAGGGATGTAAATAATCTCCCAAAATTCCTCTACATTTTAGGTATAATAAGTTGTCGCTAGCACAATTCGTTTTGAAACAATTAATGAAAGAAATGTGTCAGTTCTATATAAATCACTCTGTATATAGATTATTATTAAATTAGATAAAATCCAATGAATGTCATATTTGCTTGCATTTAGAGGTTTGGTATGTTCTCCTCTTATAACTTAAGATTTTCAAAGACTTTTTTTTATGGGTATACGAGTATGTCTGATGTTACGAGTTGGCTCAATTTCTGCTGTAAAAGCGTCACGCCAATATAACTTGAAGCGGCACAACACTGGATCCTACATACCGCAGTTGTGCAGTTGGTCGGACGTCATGTGGCACTAAGATAAGGTCCAAGTGTTGACGTCTTCCTATACACTGCTATTGATACCAGAGCCGACAATAGATATTACTGATGACTATCTGTTGGAGCGAATACAGGTTCATTCAGAAGGCCCATCGACCTGTCCATGCCGAGCAGTCGAAAGCGGAAACATATCTGGCAGTATGCACCAGTACCGACATATTACTTATCGTTTGGATAACACGAGGCTATAATTATAATCCTGCCGTGGTTGTTGATTGTTATCGGGTCTGGAAACATAAATGTATATATACTGTACATATATATTACAGGATGGACGTAATGATTTTAAGAGCTTATTTCTCGGTTAGAGTACGTGTACAACAAAAATTCGAATGTCATATTAGTCCCAAGTGAATACCGTTATCAACAGTAATCTCACTAGAGGTTTTGATTTATCTAGAGCAAATCAAAACTCGAGTCGGATTTAATTGATTATTACACGATTAGAAGAAAGTATATAAAGATTAGAAGTAACGAATTACTCCAATACAATAAAATATTAATTCACTTACGGAAATACAACTGTCTTCAAATTTGTACCATCTCAACATTGTAAATATTACGCTAGTAGATGGCAGTAGTGTGTTATGAATAGCTGTTTTCTTATCAGTTGTGCCAACTATGGAATCTTCATTGAACTCTGTGGACGGTTACTGGTGAAGAAGGCTTTGTTGATTCAGTTTAATTTTTAATAAAATAGTTGCATTCCACTTCAATTATCCCGATCCCAGTAATCAACGTCACTTGACAGATGATTTTCAATAAATCTTAGTATTAAACAATCTCTGATACGTGATTATCCATAATATCATATAGCAGAAGCTATAACATAACCTAAATAATATAAACAAGTGTTAGAAAAGTTTTAATTAGGGATGATGAAATAAACAAGAAGCATTTTAATTAACGATGATGAATTAAAAAATAAACATTAATAATTTTAAAAGAAACAGTTATTGAAAGTACAATTTTCCAATTTGAATGTTTTAGTGGTTGGTGGTTCAGTTGATGTTATATTGGACGTGTGCGTAAAAGAAGTGAACTCGTTGGTGTACATGGTGTATCCCTCAACTTATTCAGGATCTCCGCATGGTGCTCTTCATTTATTTGTAAATAGGGATTCAGGGAAGATGCATAGCTATGACCAGTGACCTTTATTAATTCTTGTTCTTGAATGCCAATGCGAGTCATATTTGAAAGTGTTGTGCATCGACTGGAGTGGTTTGTAATTTTCTGTTTTTTGACGTCCAGACCAGTGCAGTTTGAAATGTTGGCAGACAAAGAAACAAATGCTAGGGTAGTGATAAAAATAAACAAATGCTAGGGACGCGATAAAATTAAACAAATGCTAGGGACGCGATAAAATTGTGCGATAACCAGCCATGATTAGTTGAAAAACGTCCTTTCGTACCGTTTTATTGGTCAAAAGTAGTGTGACGTAGAAAAAGTGTAATAGTCAGGAAAACATAATTTTATCCTGTATATTAACAATGTTTTATTCGATAAGTACCGTACAATTCTAATTTTACTGACATCGTTACATAAACTGATAATAGAGCTAGGGCATGTATCCACTGAAAAAGAAATCAAGTTAACTACGACGCGGAAGTTATACGTGAAGTCATACGTTATAAGCTTACTCGGGGCTACACAGTCTCTGGTATGACAGCAGAACAGACAGGTTAACGTTGTTTTGTAGTCGTTCAGTGTTCATACTCTATTCTACGCCTACGTGAACTTCAATAACGTTATAAACATCACTTGCTGCCACATTAAATACAGTACGTTATTGGAGAAATTTAATAGACAAAATTCCATTGAAATTTGAGGATCGTAATCGTTAAAGCAACACTGTAATACTGAAGATAGCTCTGCCAAAAGAACTGCACAATAAAACTGTACGAAAATGTATTATCATTAAAACAAATTTGCAGATGTGGTAAAAACCATTAAGAGTTTAGAAACGACAAATATTCGAAAGCCTGATGCTCTGCTACTTGTAGAAAAAATTCATCAGAAAAACTGATAGAGCAGCTCCTGGGTCTATAAAGAAAAACCGTTCTTGAAACAAATCCTGAATATGCTGCAGTGGTTATTAGAAATTATTTGCTGGAGTGTCACACAACACAATCTACTTTTGAACATGATCTACAATATTTTCTGTTCATCCCACCACATCATCACATCACGCTCTCGCCATGAAACAATACTAACAATACCATCCCATCCCATCGCACCTCCTCATACTCATAGCCCTGCCAAGACTCTGGAATTCGTTACCTGCTAGCATCAGGGACTGTCGAAATAAAATGTAATTCAAACGCAAACTTATTAGCCACTTGGTCAGTAATTGAGACTCGTTCAGACATGGTTTCTTGTAAATAGTCCTCTTAATCTACCACAAAATATTTCAATATCCGGTAATTTCATCACTATAGAATTTTGTTATTATAGGTTCAATTTGTAATTCAGTAAACACAAAAATATTCTTTGTTCTTAACTTCTATGATAAAATGTCTAGCTTTCATTAATCAGGTAATCTTGTCGTACTTTTAAATTTTTATTGTAATTGTAAATTTTATATTAATTGTAATTTTATTGTTCATATTATAGTTGTAATCCCCGGTAGAGGGGCAGAGAAGGCCTGACGGCCTTATCTCTACCAGGTTAAATAAATAAATACTAATACTAATACTACTAAATCATGTGGTATGAAGCAAAGTTTTTCATGTTATGAACATTGTTATGCTCGCACCTTGGTAGCAATCAGCGCTATAGTACGAAGAGTGTCTTATCGAAACTTATACCTGTCCTGAAACTAACGGGGTAAAATGCATGTCAATATCACAGACAGTATTTGCATTATAGAACAATCAAAATGTCTTTATATTTTGTATTGATTGTGTTTGTGACATTCTTAATACAGGTTTTAAACCGCCAAGAGAAATCCAACCAGGTGTTCAGTCCAAGTGAGATTCCAGTCTAAGTCTGAGTCCTGCCTGCTAACTCCATCTCATGATGCAGTATCAGTTTACGGTAGCATCGTGTGTTGGACGAAATTTATTTATTGCGTGCAACTTGCAAAATGATACGGAATAACCATCTCATTTTACTTAGCTATTATAATTCATGGAGTATTGGTATTTGTGAGAGTCCATACGCAGATTAATCTGCTTTAAGCACAATTTATAGCTCAAACAAAATCTGTAAATTTATGGCGGAATTCGTAATAATATTTTCTGAATGTTTTGATCCCTTTTTCTATAATCTTCATATCGAATAGCAGTCGACTGCTCCATTTCAGACTTGCAATAGAGAATGAATTTTAAATTCCCTGGGTTAGCTATAATTGGCAATACAGATGCAAAAATGTTGTATTATTTTCGCAGTTAATACCCATTTTTACTTAAGTAATTCTGATTTATTACCCACGGCCCTCCGATTCGGCATAAAACTGAACGAGAGCAAAGGTAGCGACTGTGGCATTGGTGTTAATTTTTCATTTCGATAAACTACGTCATCACGGGTCTTCTGCATTTGAATTCACGAAGTCTATAAGTGAGGCGGAACTTAGGCCAACAAGCGTTTAGAGAACCATGAGACGAAACATTTTTCTGTGGTGCAAATGAAAACAAATATTTAGATTGGCCCTGATACTTTTCATGTTGCCGACGCTCTGACTTTACATACTACATTATAAATTTACAACTTTCTAATTGTTTTGTGGACTTAAATTTTTACAAAATTTTCTTTCTTTCGAACCCAGAACAACTGGCATGGAAGCATGCACGCTAACACAAATCCACCACGGTGAACCGCATCACACAGCAAACAACTAACATGAGTTATCCTACGTATACATTGTTAATTCGGACACAATTGTGGGTAACACTTATGGGTACTGCTACTGCATTCTGTAACGTTTTGTGACAAATACCGGCGTTTAATGGATTATATGAATTCATTATCTATACTAATAATAAGTCAGTAGCCGAAATTTTTCTGGTAATTTTCGATTTTCCAAACATAATTGGTGTTAACATGTATAATTATTCATCCTGAGACCGAAAATCGCTTTTTTTTTTAATTTTTGTTTGTATGTCTGTCTGTCTGTCTACCTGCCTGGATATTTGTTACCTTTACACGCGATAATGGCTAAACGGTTTTCGATAAAAATTGAAATGTAAATTAAGTTCGTTGTAATTTAGATTTTAGGCTATATGGCATTCAGAATACTTCATTTAACGGGGCGTGAATTAAATAAATCTAAATATCTCGCTTATTATTGCTTTCTTGTGAAAAATGTTACATAGCCAAAGTTTCTTTAAAAATGATTTCCTATAAGTTTTATTGTATGCAAAATTAGGTAGGTCTGATAGACTTTTAAAATAACAATACAATACGTTTTCACCGCCGCCTCAGATTGTAGCGTTGTTGTTCCTGCAGTAATTCCTATGTGCGAAATATAAAATTTTTGAGTAGGAAGAAAAAACACATTTATTCATTCCATGGCAATGGTACATAGGAGATCGTGAATTCTTACATTTTCGAAAGAAAGAAATATAATTACATATCACTGTTTATGATGTATCACTATTTAAGTTATTTGAAGGGTTCAGAACCATAGTGGGCCAAGTGCCATTTACTGAAGACGTAGAAAACAAGGGTTAAAATTAAGTTATTACCATAATTCAATGGAAAGATGTGGCAAATCCTATAAAGTTTACACATTAAAACTAAATGATATGTCAATCTTCATTAAACTATGGTTGCATGTAATAAAAAATAAGAAACATGTTAAAGGAATTGTCATTGCACCAAATGAGTGGTCTCTGGACCAAAATGATCGCATTTTAATTATTTAAATACAATTTCAATTAAGTAACATATTAAACGATTTATCCTTCTAACAAACACGAATGTTTCCTGGATCAAGCGTTCTATTTTAATTACGTAATTACTTTATATTTATTTCTAACAGTGCAGCGGAGCGCACGGGTACGGTTAGTAATTAATAATCTACTGGATATTTTTGTCTTAGCTTCATTCGGAGACAAATAATTTCTTCTCAAGCTATTATTATTGATGTTCAAGGGAAATCAGTTATTGATTTATAGACATTGAAAATTTCAACTCGTTTTATAAAAAAGAGTTTTGATTGCTTCTATACATGGCGGTGATTTGAATTTCATGAAAAAGTAGAAGCGGTATAATGAACTTTCTTCCACTAAAATTAAATCCCAATATTACGAATTGTAATTACAATTTCTCTACAGTACTTTTACTGTTGATGAGATTGATATGAATATTTTATTAGGAGCGAGATTTCCGAATTCACGGTGTATCACTGAACGTGGCATGTGGTAATCGTTACATTTTGTTTCATGTTTTAAATGTCAGTCAATTTTTATTTTCAGAGTGCTTTAAATTTTACGCCTTTCATGAAAATTTCATTACTCGGTTCAATAATTTTTCCAATTAATTCAATTTAAATTTAACTTTAATTTCTGTTCTGTGTACTGTTCACTATCGGGAACGTCATAGAGTAACATTAAAATGTCAGTGTCTTTTGCACTAAAATAAATTAAAAATGAATAAATAATAATAATAAATTATCACAATCATATATATATATATATATATATATATATATATATATCTCAGAAGGTAACTCGAAAGTGATCCATTTAGGTTTCAATATAATTTAATTCAATTCAATTCAATTCAATTCAATTTATTTGGCCATTAGATATACAGTATTAGGCTTCGTCAGAATACATTGAAAAACATATAAATACATTTTTAAAAAACACTAATAAAAGAAACAAAATTTAAATAATACAATGAAAACATGAAATAATTTGAAACTTTTAAATTAAAGAAAACTAACTAAATTATTGGGTATCATCAGTGTGGTTTTAGGCGTAATAGATCAACTATTGACCAGATATTTTGTATTCGACAGATAATGGAGAAAAAATGGGAGTATAAGGGTGCAGTGCATCAGTTATTCATATATTTAAAAAAGGCATATGACTCGGTTAAGAGAGAAGTTTTATATGATATTCTTATTGAATTTGGTATTCCCAAGAGAAAAGTTCGATTAATTAAAATGTGTCTCAGTGAAACGTATAGCAGAGTTCGTATAGGTCAGTTTCTGTCAGATGCGTTTCCAATTCACTGTGGGCTAAAGCAAGGAGATGCACTATCACCTTTACTTTTTAACTTTGATCTAGAATATGCCATTAGGAAAGTCCAGGATAACAGACAGGGTCTGGAATTGAACGGGTTACATCAGCTGCTTGTCTATGCGGATGACGTGAATATGTTAGGAGAAAATCCACAAACGATTAGGGAAAACACGGAAATTTTACTGGAAGCAAGTAAAGGAATAGGTTTGGAAGTAAATCCCGAAAAGACAAAGTATATGATTATGTCTCGTGATGAGAATATTGTACGGAATGGAAATATAAAAATTGGAAATTTATCTTTTGAAGAGGTGGAGTAGTTCAAATATCTTGGAGCAACAGTAACAAATATAAATGATACTCGGGAGGAAATTAAACACAGAATAAACCTGGGAAATGCCTGTTATTATTCGGTTGAGAAGCTTTTATCATCCAGTCTTCTGTCGAAAAATCTCAAAGTTAGAATTTATAAAACAGTTATATTACCGGTTGTTCTTTATGGTTGTAAAACTTGGACTCTCACTTTGAGAGAGGAACATAGGTTAAGGGTGTTTGAGAATAAGGGGCTTAGGAAAATATTTGGGACTAAGAGGGATGAAGTTACAGGAGAATGGAGAAAGTTACACAACACAGAACTGCACGCATTGTATTCTTCACCTGACATAATTAGGAACATTAAATCCAGACGTTTGAGATAGGCAGGGTATGTAGCACGTATGGGCGAATCCAGAAATGCATATAGAATGTTAGTTGGGAGACCGGAGGGAAAAAGACCTTTAGGGGTACCGAGACGTAGATGGGAGAATAATATTAAAATGGATTTGAGGGAGGTGGGATATGAAGTTAGAGAATGGATTAATCTTGCTCAGGATAGGGACCAATGGCGGGATTATGTGAGGGCGGCAATGAACCTCCGGGTTCCTTAAAAGCCAGTAAGTAAGTAAGTAACTAAACTGCAATTAAACACTTATTTATTAAAATACAATTTTCAACATATTTGTGTTGAAAAACTCAGGAACAGAATAAAAAGAATGATTTAATAACCAATTGTAAAATCTGGTTTTGAAGCTATTGATTGGTAATTTATAATATTGACTTTGGAGCGTATTATATAATTTCATCCCCATAATTAAAAAGTTTGTGTTGCTCTTTGTAATCTGCAGTATGGAATATTAATTTGTTCACTATTTCTAATTTCATGATCATGTGTATTGGCCACTAATGAGTAATTGTCGATATTTTGTCGAGTGTAAAGTACTAGATCATATATATACAAATTTATGATTGTTAAAATCCGAGATTGTCTGAAAAGTGGCTGACGTAAAATTCTAAAATCAAGACGCTTCCAATTTTGGTTCCATTTCCCAGATTTACTTTTCCTAAAGCCAATTTGGTTAGTACTAACGAGATTTGAATTTTCAAAATAATCATAAATTTGATTGAAAATTACATATTCAAATACCTTAGATAACGAGGAATGATAGAGATTACCCTCAGTATTTGCAAGTCTCTTTTCATTTTCGGTTTATAATTTGCCTCTTGGTTTAGAATTATTATTCTATCTGTATAAGTCACGTGCGTGACCAATTCCTCTTGATTGTAGCTTGTTACATAAAAATTAAATTTTTAGATAACGTAATAATATCGAGCTTTAATCATCCTTTTGTTGGGTGCCTGTATTTCTCTTTGTGTTGATTAGTTTACTATGTTATTTTGCGTAATTTTACTTCGTCATGATCCGTTACATGCCATACTTTTCCAACTATTTTATTTAATTCTCGTGCATTTCAACCTATTTCGTTACGTCATCAAAGTTCACCAAGTTCCGTTCAAAAATCCCACATCAGGATAAACATATTTTAAAATCTGTAGTGCTCGGAAAAAGTGGCACAAGTCAAAAATGATAATTTTACAGGAGAAGGAAAAAAAACTGTCATCACACTGGTTTATGTCGGTTTGATTTTCTTCTATATGAATTATTGTAATGGGAGAAATACTTATGTCTCTTTTCCCAAGCGAGCAGATGTTCCGTAAGTTGTCAATAAATTAATAAAAAAATGTTTGTGGAAACTGACTTGTGCCATATTTCCCAAGCATTACAGAGATATGTAGTGAAGCCGTTGAAGAAAATAAATTTTGTAATGGAAGAGCAACACTAAAAATGTCATTAATATTTATTATTATTCAATCTTTAGTGTGTGGAACCTTAGAGGCATACATAAATTCATTAGCATAGGTCTTACTTGTTTACTTACACACTTAGCTACTTATGACTTTTAGAGAACTGAGTTTCACTGCCGCCCTCACACAAGCCCGCCATTGGTTCCTATCCTGAGCAAGTTTAATCTAGCCCCTATCATATCACTCCTACCTCAAATTCATTTTAATATTATCCTCCTAACTATATTTCGACCTCTCTAAAGGTCTATTTCCCTCCAGCCTCCCAACTAACACTCTATATGCATTTCTGAATTCGCCCATACGTGTTACACGCTCTGCCTAAATAAAAGA
This sequence comes from Periplaneta americana, assembly GCF_040183065.1. Classification (NCBI taxonomy): domain Eukaryota; kingdom Metazoa; phylum Arthropoda; class Insecta; order Blattodea; family Blattidae; genus Periplaneta; species Periplaneta americana. The sequence goes on from NC_091117.1 coordinate 227,149,837, forward strand.
TCCGGATTTAATGTTCCTAATTATGTCAGGTGAAGAATACAATACGTGCAGTTCTGCGTTTTGTAACTTTCTCCATTCTCCTGTAACTTCATCCCTCTTAGCTCCAAATATTTTCCTAAGCACTTAATTCTCAAACACTCTTAACCTCTGTTCCTTTCTCAAACTGAGAGTCCAAGATTCGTACACAATAACCGGTAATATAACTGTTTTATTAATTCTAACTTTCAGCTTTTTTGAGAACAGACTGGATGACAAAATCTCCTGAAACGAATAATAACAGGAATTACCCATATTTATTCTGCGTTTAATTTCCTCCCGAGTGTGTATTTGTTACTATTGTTCCAAGATATTTGAAATTTTCCACCTTTTCAAAGAATACATTTTCTATTTTCATATTTGCATTTCGTACTATGTTCCGGTCTTGAGACATAATCATATACTTAGTCTTTTCGGGATTTACTACCAAAGCTATCTCTTTACTTGCTTCAAGTAAAATTCCCGTGTTTTCCCTAATATTCTGTGGATTTTCTGATAACATATTCACGTAATCGGCATAGAAAATCAACCATTAACATAGCCCTACAGAAAGAAATTCATTGGAGTGATATCGGGTGAACAACACCGTTGTGACCAATCCGTTGACCTGGAAAATCGTTCTTGAGACTGCGTGTTGGGGAGCACTGTCCTGTTGAAAGAATAGGATACTTAAAGAATATTAATCACTCGGCAATTCTTTCCTTCATCAGTACAGAGTAGACGCACAGACCTCGTTTTATGCGACACCTCGCCTATAACGTCAAATATTCTGTGGCCCCAACTAATTTCCCATAAGACATATTATGCTTTCCTATCTTGCTTAATACGACAAACGCATATACGTCTACCTCGCATAGAACGTCATTTTCAACCTCAGTTTGGAATATGATTTTCTAAGAACCAAAGTATTTTAAGAAATATTTTGTTGAAATCTGACCCTGACAAATTCTTTACAGTCTCCTTCTGTCATAGACCTCTGGAATGCAGGCGGATTCCCCACCCCATTGTAACCTTCCCGAATTCATGCGGTATTAGATCAGTTTCGACAGGAAGTTTTCATTAAGTGTACGCAATTTAACGCAGTGTGGCCACTAAAAGAAGTGTTGACACTTTAGAAGTCATTAGAATTATGAACATGTTCTATGAAGCTAGGGAAGGGAGCAGTGAAATTGCAACTGAAATTATGAACACAGAACGTAATTTAGCCCTAGAAAGTGTGTATTGGGCAAGTAGAAGACAACAGAGTAAAATGACTGATTACTTCACTTCTAAGTAAAGTAGTTTGATGAGTACTGAAAAAACTGTTTTAATACAGAATACTGTATTTATAATTGTAGATCTACGTGTATTTTATTTTTGTTCATTGTAGGCTTAAAAGTCAATATATAAATCTGAAATAAGTCTAATTAAGTTTGTTATTTTCCATTTTCCACCTCACTAGATTGATAATGTGAATCTCGGTTACTAGGACACTCGTTTATAACAACATAATGTTTAAGGTCCCTTGGATGTCGTTATAACCAAGTTCTACTGGTCCACACCTGTGGAGTAACGGTCAGAGCGTCTGGCTGCGAAACCAGGTGGCCTGGGTTCGAATCCCGGTCGGGGCAAGTTACTTGGTTGAGGTTTTTTCCGGGTTTTTTTTCCCCTCAATCCAATCCGAGCAAATGCTGGGTAACTTTCGGTGCTGGACCCCGGACTCATTTCACTGGCATTATCACCTTCATATCATTCAGACGCTAAATAACCTAGATGTTGATACAGCGTCGTAAAATAATCCAATAAAATAAAAAAAAAAGTTCTACTGTATCTCCTATTCCCTCCTGAACTCTTATAAACTCATCTTCTTGATCTTTTTCTGTTCTCATTTGTCCTCTTTTAATACATGATCTATGCTTCTTTCTTATTTCGTTTCGTCTTTGTTCTCCCACCAATTGCATCCTATTTCATTACTTTCAATCGCATCCCGGCATCTCCTGTTACGCAGGTAATATTCGAAGCGACCGTTCCTCCACTCTTACACAGTTGTGTCGCATTTTAGACAGCGCTTACTTCCCTGTAAATGCAATAACAGTTGAGACGTGCCCTTATATGTAAGCTCTGAAGTGAAACTTAAATAAACTTTTTAAACTCCCAATAGGAGCAGGAAACCCCACACAAAGTTTACCGCCAATTATTTCTCCTGCGTTTGAGCATAGAAACTTTCAGGGTAACACAAATAAAAATTCCTTGCTCCCATCTTGTGGGGGGTTGTTGTTTCCAGCCGGGAGTGTGGTCTTCCACAGTAGCATCAGGTTGCGAGAGGAGTAGAGAAATTTCACTTTAACATTCCATTATCCAGCTACAAGTCTGTCTGCATTCTTCGTATGTCCGTGAAAGTAAGCGAAAAACCCGAATACGAGAGACGAAACTTTTCCCATCTCTACCCGCCGATGCAATTGCTACTTTAAAAAAAGTAGATCATTTCCCTAGTTTCAAAAAGAAGTTACTTTGCCTTGTCAATCTAATTACGTAACCTACTGATACATTTTTGTTTTTCAAATAAACAAGATCAAGTGAGTAAAGGAAAGTTTACTTAAGGAGGAAAATAAAGAATAGGCCAGTGATGTCAAACCAAGCGCATTTTTCGGACCTTGATTTCGTGCGAGGGCATCAAGCGCTAAGTATGGAAAGAGGAAGGGTTGTGTATATCGATAAGCAGCCTGTTGGATTAAGAAAACAGTGGTGCACAAACTTCAAACGGAACGTGAAATTTTATGTCGTTATTTTATATGGCTTCTTTCTGTTTGATATTATCTATATTGTCTGTAAAATAAAACTACTAACACCAATTTCTTAACATTGCAGTTGTGTTTTAAATGTTAGTAACATAATAAAGAGTTAAGAAGGAATATTCACACAAATTCCATAATAACTACAACTATACTGTACTAAGTGAACTAAACACACCATTCATAAAGACAGTTTTATCCCAAAGAAAGACACTGAATATGACATGATAAGTTGGAATTGATATTGATGGTACATTTCGTCTTATAAAACTAATCATTAAACCAAACAAAACAATATTACAGTACAAAGCAAAGTTACCTAGGTACTGAATATGTTTTAAGTGTAACTAATATTCCATAACAAAACTCTAATCGTATTATGCTTTTAACGTGATATTTGTGAGCAACTTCCTATCATCAGCATATTAAATTATTTTCTAGAAATCTGCCGAAGCTTTAGAGCTGACATTTTTTTACAACACATGGGCACGTATCTTTCGCTTATGATGTAACAGTAGTTACTTTGTTAATTCATTGCCTTACAAAAAATTTCCACGCAATATTTTCAAAATGTCCAATACACTATCTTCAGTAATACATATTTACGGTATATTAGATTTACGAAAACATTCTGTAAGTCTACTAAATAAATAGGCCTATACTGAAAATTTCACTTTTCTATAAGAAAAGTTGAGAAAATATTTCTTTTGAATAAAAAAAAATCAAACTTGTGAAAAATGAGAATTAAAATTAAAACTCATATTCTTATAATGCACTTATACTTATCAGGCAAATCTAAAAATTACCATGGATACAGTTTTAATAAGTTCTCTTCCCTTTATCTATTGAATCAGTGCTGGCCATCCCTGAATATAGCTCGACGAAGCGGCATATACTACTTCTCTCTCTCCTGAGCTCTAAAGCGCGCGCTTGCTGCTATGGGCATGAATTTACATGACTGGTATAGGCTATAACATATTGATATCCTGATAAAAGCTTTAATTTTGTGGATATTCTTATTTATTTTAAGAATGCATGTAAGTTACAGCAGGCCAAAGTAATGATGTGCAATTTAAACATGTGCCCAACACAGTTGGTGCGTTGTAAACATCATGTAACTACAAGAAGCAATTGAATCTGCTTGCCCGATCAGAATATAACCTGCTTTCAGCTAATCCACAGACATTAAAACCCGAATCTGCCTAGCGGTACCGTATGGTACCACAGGTACATATAGTACTTTCCAGTCGCTGTGTTGGCAACAATGATTACTTTTACAATTTCTCACTGTTTAGTTTACTCACTGACATTCCAGTCCTTGTTAGGAAAATAATATTTTGAAGTTATTTGGCTTTGAACAAATGTTGAAGAAATTACAAAAATTCGCCACATGTCAGAAAACCAGGCAGATTAGGGGCACTAAAGTACAAATAAATCAGAACGAGTGCATTTTTGGTAGAACTTTGAATTTGAAATAGAACACACAAAGATATTATATGAACTACATAGTAAAAGTGAGTAGTTTTCTAGATATCAGCATAAAAGTTAGTTCAAACTATATTTTATCCCCCCCCCCCAAAAATTGAAGAAAATTACAAACAAATTTTTATTCCACATCAATGGTTCGTCACTTCAAATGTAAATACATAATAATTTCATTACGCGTTTTATACAGGGTGTTTCCGAGGTGGTGTTACAAACTTTCAGGGATGATGGCGAAGGGCACATGTATCAATTTGAGATAAGGAACCCTGGTCCGAAAATGACCGAGTCGAAAGTTACAAGCAAAAATATTTCCGTGAAAATGAAATAATTGTATTCCTCTGTACATCTTATTTATGTGTATTTATATGTACATCTTACACATACTGTATTCATCTGACGTTGTTTACGTTGTCTACTTACAGTATTCCATTCAGTGCGCTGTCTGAGGGGTGGGGACAGGAAACTACACTAAAGCAATGCAGATAGCGTAATGTGTAACGGACATGGTCGGTCCTGATATGCACGTCTGTAGACAGCAGTGTATGTGTACAAGTTGCGGTGTCCAGTCGATCAGTCCTAGTGAAATGGAAGGGTACACGAGAGTTGAATATGCAGACCTGATTTTCGAATATGGATGAGCCAATGGGAACAGTAGACAAGCTCACAGATTGTATCGCGACAAGTATCCACGTAGGAGACATCCAGCCCATACCATCTTTCCACGATTGTTCCGAAGGTTAAGGGAAGGAGGGCACGTGGTGCAAATTACAATTCCATTTCCACACAACTATTTTTGCTTGTAACTTTCGACTCAGTCATTTCCGGACCATGGTTTCTCATCTCAAATTGATACATGTGCCCTTCGCCATCATCCCTGAATGTTTGTAACACCATCTCGAAAACACCCTGTATAAATATCGACAACTACTCGTAGATAAAATTCCTAACATTAAGCAAATAATATTTACTATTTCTTCTCAATCCATGTATTTATATTATGTACATTTTATATTTTTTGCTTTTCTGTGTAACATTTGGAAATTCAAATATGAATTAAAATGTCAAACAAAAACATAATAATAATAATAATAATAATAATAATAATAATAATAATAATAATAATAATAATGATAATGATGATGATAATAATAACAATAACAATAACAAAACAAAGAAATTGAATTATATGAGTTTCATCATTACACTATAGGTTAAATAAAGTCCCGTTGTGAATAAAGTTTGAGAAACATTTCTGTAGGCGAACTGTGGTAAATAGTAAGGTATAAAAACTTAACTAGTAATTCTGGTTGGTTCAGTTTTAATGCACTAAAAGACTCAATGAATGATTGTGAATTTATCACGTGGTTTAGTGTGCTTCCTACATTAATTTGTAGCGTATTCGAAATAAATTTAGTTATATTTTAAGTAGGGAATATATGGAATATACAATGCTTCTAAGTGGTGTCCCTACTTTGTGGATTGTTGGAATTCTATACTTTCTAGGGAAAAAGCTTCCTGAGGGATCCATTTCTTAGTTTCATCTGGTAGTTCGGACTGTTTTATGAGTGATGTAGTTTTCTTTCCACTTTCTTAGTAAGTCTATTTCTAATTGTTGTTCTGAGATCTGCTGAAAGATTAGATACGTTTCTGACGTAATTTATGTTAAGTACAACCGCGGAATTACAATTGTCAGAAATGATTGCCCATGCATTCCACTTTCTTAGTAAGTCTATTTCTAATGTTGTTCTGAGATCTGCTGAAAGATTAGATACGTTTCTGACATAATTTATGTTAAGTACAACCGCGGAATTACAATTGTCAGAAATGATTGCCCATGCATTCCACTTTCTTAGTAAGTCTATTTCTAATGTTGTTCTGAGATCTGCTGAAAGATTAGATACGTTTCTGACGTAATTTATGTTAAGTACAACCGCGGAATTACGATTTTCAGAAATGATTGCGCATGCATTTCACTTTCTTAGTGGTCCACACCTGTGGAGTAACGGTCAGCGCGTCTGGCTGCGAAACCAGGTGGCCCGGGTTCGATTCCCGGTCGGGGCAAATGCTGGGTAACTTTCGGTGTTGGACCCCGGACTCATTTCACCGGCATTATCACCTTCATCTCATTCAGACGCTAAATAACCTAAGATGTTGATAAAGCGTCGTAAAATAATCTACTAGAATAAAAAAAAAACTTTCTTAGTAAGTCTATTTCTAATGTTGTTCTGAGATCTGCTGAAAGATTAGATACGTTTCTGACGTAATTTATGTTAAGTATAACCGCGGAATTACAATTGTCAGAAATGATTGCCCATGCATTCCACTTTCTTAGTAAGTCTATTTCTAATTATGGTTCTAAGTGAGATGTGCTGAAAGATGAGATACGTTTCTAACGTAATTTATTTTAAGTACAACCGCAGAATTACATTTCTCAGCCATGATTGCCCATGCATTCCATTTTCTTAGTAAGTCTATTTCTAATTATGGTTCTAAGTGAGATGTGCTGAAAGATTAGATACGTTTCTGACGTAATTTATTTTAAGTACAAACGCGGAAATACATTTGTCAGCCATGATTGCCCATGCATTCCACTTTCTTAGTAAGTCTATTTCTAATTATGGTTCTAAGTGAGATGTGCTGAAAGATTAGATACGTTTCTAACGTAATTTATTTTAAGTACAACCGCAGAATTACATTTCTCAGCCATGATTGCCCATGCGTTCCATTTTCTTAGTAAGTCTATTTCTAATTATGGTTCTAAGTGAGATGTGCTGAAAGATTAGATACGTTTCTGACGTAATTTATTTTAAGTACAACCGCAGAATTACATTTCTCAGCCATGATTCACCATGCATTCCACTTTCTTAGTAAGTCTATTTCTAATTATGTTTCTAAGTGAGATGTGCTGAAAGATTAGATACGTTTCTAACGTAATTTATTTTAAGTACAACCGCAGAATTACATTTCTCAGCCATGATTGCCCATGCATTCCACTTTCTTAGTAAGTCTATTTCTAATTATGGTTCTAAGTGAGATGTGCTGAAAGATTAGATACGTTTCTAACTTAATTTATTTTAAGTACAACCGCAGAATTACATTTCTCAGCCATGATTGCCCATGCATTCCACTTTATTAGTAAGTCTCTTTCTAATTATGGTGCTAAGTGAGATGTGCTGAAAGATTAGATACGTTTCTGACTTAATTAATTTTAAGTACAACCGCAGAATTACATTTCTCAGCCATGATTGCCCATGCATTCCACTTTCTTAGTAAGTCTATTTCTAATTGTTGTTCTGAGATCTGCTAAAAGATTAGATACGTTTTTGACGTAACTTATGTTAAGTACAACCGCGGAATTACAATTTTCAGAAATGATTGCGCATGCATTTCACTTTCTTAGTGGTCCACACCTGTGGAGTAACGGTCAGCGCGTCTGGCTGCGAAACCAGGTGGCCCGGGTTCGATTCCCGGTCGGGGCAAGTTACCTGGTTGAGGTTTTTCCGGGGTTTTCCCTCAACCTAATATGAGCAAATGCTGGGTAACTTTCGGTGTTGGACCCCGGACTCATTTCACCGGCATTATCACCTTCATCTCATTCAGACGCTAAATAACCTAAGATGTTGATAAAGCGTCGTAAAATAACCTACTAAAATAAAAAAAAAACTTTCTTAGTAAGTCTATTTCTAATGTTGTTCTGAGATCTGCTGAAAGATTAGATACGTTTCTGACGTAATTTATGTTAAGTATAACCGCGGAATTACAATTGTCTGAAATGATTGCCCATGCATTCCACTTTCTTAGTAAGTCTATTTCTAATTATGGTTCTAAGTGAGATGTGCTGAAAGATGAGATACGTTTCTGACGTAATTTATTTTAAGTACAAACGCAGAATTACATTTCTCAGCCATGATTGCCCATGCATTCCATTTTCTTAGTAAGTCTATTTCTAATTATGGTTCTAAGTGAGATGTGCTGAAAGATTAGATACGTTTCTGACGTAATTTATTTTAAGTACAAACGCGGAAATACATTTGTCAGCCATGATTGCCCATGCATTCCACTTTCTTAGTAAGTCTATTTCTAATTATGGTTATAAGTGAGATGTGCTGAAAGATTAGATACGTTTCTAACGTAATTTGTTTTAAGTACAACCGCAGAATTACATTTCTCAGCCATGATTGCCCATGCATTCCACTTTCTTAGTAAGTCTATTTCAAATTATGGTTCTAAGTGAGATGTGCTGAAAAATTAGATACGTTTCTAACGTAATTTGTTTTAAGTACAACCGCAGAATTACATTTCTCAGCCATGATTGCCCATGCATTCCAATTTCTTAGTAAGTCTATTTCAAATTATGGTTCTAAGTGAGATGTGCTGAAAAATTAGATACGTTTCTAACGTAATTTGTTTTAAGTACAACCGCAGAATTACATTTCTCAGCCATGATTGTCCATGCATTCCACTTTCTTAGTAAGTCTATTTCTAATTATGGTTCTAAGTGAGATGTGCTGAAAGATTAGATACGTTTCTGACGTAATTTATTTTAAGTACAACCGCAGAATTACATTTCTCAGCCATGATTGCCCATGCATTCCATTTTCTTAGTAAGTCTATTTCTAATTATGGTTCTAAGTGAGATGTGCTGAAAGATTAGATACGTTTCTGACGTAATTTATTTTAAGTACAACCGCAGAATTACATTTCTCAGCCATGATTGACCATGCATTCCACTTTCTTAGTAAGTCTATTTCTAATTATGCTTCTAAGTGAGATGTGCTGAAAGATTAGATACGTTTCTAACGTAATTTATTTTAAGTACAACCGCAGAATTACATTTCTCAGCCATGATTGCCCATGCATTCCACTTTCTTAGTAAGTCTATTTCTAAATATGGTTCTAAGTGAGATGTGCTGAAAGATTAGATACGGTTCTAACTTAATTTATTTTAAGTACAACCGCAGAATTACATTTCTCAACCATGATTGCCCATGCATTCCACTTTCTTAGTAAGTCTATTTCTAATTATGGTTCTAAGTGAGATGTGCTGAAAGATTAGATACGTTTCTAACTTAATTTATTTTAAGTACAACCGCAGAATTACATTTCTCATCCATGATTGCCCATGCATTCCACTTTCTTAGTAAGTCTATTTCTAATTATGGTTCTAAGTGAGATGTGCTGAAAGATTAGATACGTTTCTAACTTAATTTATTTTAAGTACAACCGCAGAATTACATTTCTCAGCCATGATTGCCCATGCATTCCACTTTATTAGTAAGTCTCTTTCTAATTATGGTGCTAAGTGAGATGTGCTGAAAGATTAGATACGTTTCTGACATAATTTATTTTAAGTACAACTGCAGAACTACATTTGTCAGCCATAATTGCCCTTGCATTCCACTCTTTACATTAATATTAAATTTGACATTATCTTTTTTTCGTTTCAGGTAAGTAACCTGTGCTGAGTAGTCACATTGGAACATCTCCACCAAGATATTCAGCGCTGCTTCAATTGTAAGTACGCGTCATTACCTCTTACATGTCGTAATACATGTGTTATATGACTGAATATTTGTACTATCTGATATTAAGCCTTTATTTAATTTACAGATCTTTCACGACAGTAATATTTACTTGTGACTTTACATTCATTAAACATTAAATTTTCGGCATCGACTGTTCAAAATGGCGCCCAGCACCTCGTTACAAATTTGACGACGACTTAACATGTTTTATTGTATTTTTGTGAAAAGTTTCTGAACTCTCTTACGATGACAGCATGAATCTTGGCGATCAGATCCTTCTCGGATGTCACGAGTGTCTCGTACATAAGGCTTTTCAGGTATCCCACAAGAATACATCCGGGAGTGGGGTCAGGTGAACGTGAAGGCCATTGTGCAAGTCATCTTTTACCAATCCAGCGACCTTGAAGTAGTTGGAATACATCGAACAGGATACCTCCCTTCGTACAACCGGCGAGCAACCCTATCATTTTTTCCAACTTCCCCTTAAATAAGGAGCATGTCCGTGAATTCAGCGAACGTTTACTTCATTTCACTTCTGCTTAACTGCAGGCTGATGTGCTATTCACTCGACATGCAAATTAATTTCTTGTCCTCTTATCACAGCCTGGGTACTCGTTCTAAAAATGACCCTTTAATATCTATGCCTTGCCATAAAACAGCTCACTATTCTTCCTCTTTCACAGTATCAGCAATTCGTTTCTGGAACTCCCTACCTAGCTCCCTCAGGAACTGTCGAACGATATTGCAAGTTAAAAGTAAATTGTTTAAACACGTGACCAGTATTCATGATTAATTTTTCTTTGTGTGTATAAGTGTATATATGTAATTTCCCTCAGTGTTGCATAATTATAATTTATTTGAATCTATCTTATTTTTGTGTCAAAGGTACAAGTATTATATATATATATATATATATATATATATATATATATATATATATATATATATATATATATAATAAATGGGCATCATTAATAGAATTTTAAAACCTTTACTAGTACAAAAATCAACTAGTACTCTTCTTTATCAAATAATAGCTCGACCAGTCTTATGTTATGGGAGTGAAGCGTGGACTATAAGGACAAAAGATGAAAGCAGACTAACAGCTTGCGAGATGAGATTCATGCGCCGAACTGCTGGCTACACTAAATGGGATCGAAAGAAAAATAAAGATATCCTTCAAGAACATAATGTGTCATCAATACTGGACTATATCTCCAGATATCAGTTAAACTGGAAGGAACACGTCTCAAGAATGGTTTCATCCAGGATCCCTAAGGCAATAATGAAATATCGTCCAAATGGGAAACGGTCACTTGGTCGACCTATGAAAAGATGGCAAGAAAATCGCTTTTTCAGGCCGTAACAGTTCTTTTGGGACTAGTACTTAACAGGATGATGATTATGATGATGATTATTATTATCATTATTATTATTATTATTATTATTATTATTATTATTATTATTATTTATGTTAAATATGGCCGAAAAGAAAGCATCATTTATTTATTTATTTATTTATTTATTTATTTATTTATTTACTTATTTATTATTTTGCTAATAATTGTAACATAAAATATAATATATACAGAAAAACTTTAGCTCGCCCCTGAAAGAGTAGAACTCGTGCTCAGGGGCGGATTCCTGAATTGAAATTAATAATTATACAATACAATTTGTCTTATGTCTACTGTGCAATTATAGTATATAAATTTAAATTTACGATTTTTCAATTTTTATAAAATCCATACCTAACTTTTTTAATTTAATACTAAAACTATTAGAATTGACAAGATTAGGATATTTAAATATAAATTTGTTATATATTCTTGGGCCTACATTACTACTATGATTAAATACTGTAACAGTGTTGCATTTTGGTTCAAACAATCTTAAAGAATTCATACCTTTTGTTTCATAACTATGAGAATACAATTCAAAATTATTTCGATTTTTATGTATGAATTTTATTAATACCATATAATAAATTTGTATTACGTTAAGTACATTAAAGTCTAGAAACAAATTTTGAGATGGAAAATCAATAGGTTTATGAAGACATATTTTAATTATTTTCTTCTGTAATAAATAAAGTGGATTAAAATTGGATTTAAATGAGCTACCCCATCCTATAATTCCATAAATAATTACCGATTGAAATAAAGTTAAATATATTGTACGTAATAAACTTATTGACAAGTACCTCAATAAAACAAAATAATATACTATTTTACGTAATTTATTACAAAGGTAATTAATGTGTTGGTTCCATTTTAAATTATTATCGAAAATTATGCCTCAATACTTAACTTCAGAGGACTCTTTAATAATCGGACATTTACACTGTATAAGAAACAATCAGAATTATGTAATTTAATACTTAATATAGATGTAGGAGGTTTGTTACATTTTTCAGATAATGAGAATGGAATAATTATGGTTTTATTTTCGTTGATAGAAAGATAATTTATGTCAAACCATTTTTTTTATTAATTTAAGTCCATTATTTGAATTATTTTATGCATCATACCAGGTTTTTCCACCAAAAAATAAAACTGTGTCATCTGCATAAGAATAGTGAACACCATTGTATTGTTGTAAGTGAATTTTAATAAGTCATTAATATATATATATATATATTAAAAGTAGAACTGTGCCTTAGGGTACGCCTATATTAATAATTGAAGGTTCACTTGAATAATTGTCAATTTTCGTTATTTGAATTCTGTTATTAAGATACAATGCTTAGGCTTATGTCTGTTTACTAGTTAACGTAGAGGAAAAGTTGAAATGAGCGTTAGTGAAAATATTAAAATCGAATTTCAAAATGTTGGAATGGGAGAATGCTGGCGTGTTGGACACGCAACGAGCGTCGTTCACGTCTGTCACTCTCAACTGCCACCGGTCTGGTCGGTTTTATTCTGCTCTGTGAAGCTGCAGGTACCCCATGTGTCAGACGGGCTATGCCAAACCATACATTACAATTATTTATGAATAGTAGGCCACTGCTATCTGCGGGGGGAACGAACACGTTTAACCGTTGTCAAGCAGCAGTTTAACCAACTTTACGTTGCAAACATATTGTTCTCCCTGAATACCATATGCCTAATAATCATATTCATTATAACGATCACCTTTCACGGAGAATATTTCCCTCACTTCCAAAAATAATCGGAAATCATCCCTTTGTGTTCTGTGACTGTCTTACACCATACTAAGCATATTACTAAAAATTCTCACCATAACGTCGATATTTATTAACAATCGTAGAGTGAAAACAGGACACGTCACACTGCGTATTTCTTTAATTTGTTGTTCTGTTATTGTATTTGTATTTCTGGTGGTGTGGAAGAGAAGGCCTGATGGCCTTAACTACACCAGAATAGATAGATAGATAGATAGATAGATAGATAGATAGATAGATAGATAGATAGATAGATAGATAGATAGATAGATAGATAGATAGATAGATAGATAGATAGATAGATAGATAGATAGATAGATAGATAGATAGATAGATAGATAGATAGATAGATAGATAGATAGATAGATAGATAGATAGATAGATAGATAGATAGATAGATAGATAGATAGATAGATAGATAGACAGAGAGACAGACAGACAGACAGACAGACAGACAGACAGATAGACAGACAGGTAAGTAGATAGGTAGGTAGGTAGACAGGTAGGTAGGTAGACAGGTAGGTAGATAGATAGGTAGACAGGTAGGTAGATAGATAGATAGATAGATAGATAGATAGACAGACAGACAGACAGACAGACAGACAGACAGACAGACAGACAGACAGACAGACAGACAGACAGACAGACAGACAGACAGACAGATAGATAGATAGATAGATAGATAGATAGATAGATAGATAGATAGATAGATAGATAGATAGATAGATAGATAGATAGATAGATAGATAGATAGATAGGCAGACAGACAGACAGGCAGGCAGACAGGCAGACAGACAGACAGGCAGACAGACAGATAGACAGACAGATAGACAGATAGATAGATAGATAGATGGATGGATGGATGGATGGATGGATGGATGGATGGATGGATGGATGGATGGATGGATGGATGGATAGATAGATAGATAGATAGATAGATAGATAGATAGATAGATAGATAGATAGATAGATAGATAGATAGATAGATAGATAGATAGATAGATAGATAGATAGATAGATAGATAGATAGATAGATAGATAGATAGATAGATAGATAGATAGATAGATAGATAGATAGATAGATAGATAGATAGATAGATAGATAGATAGATAGATAGATAGATAGATAGATAGATAGATAGATAGATAGATAGATAGATAGATAGATAGATAGGTAAACAGATAGGCAGATAGACAGACAGACAGACAGATAGGTAAATATGGGTATGGGTATGGATATAGATATAGATATAGTCACACGGACTGGTTCCTTTCCTAAAAGAGCCATCACTTTAGATTTGTCAGTTGAAATTTCCATATTAAAACTTTCTGCCATTTGATTAAAGTTGTAAACCAAACGTTGTCAAATTATCTTCTGAAGTTGCCATAAACACAATATCATCAGCAAATAATTAGGTATCTATTTGGGACAAACGACTTATCCGTATACTTCCATGTAGTTTCAATCTCTATTCTTTAATAATGTGATTCATGTATATTATAAATAATACTTACTTACTGGCTTTCAAGGAACCTGGAGGTTCATTGCCGCCCTCACATAAGCCCGCCATCGGTCCCTATCCTGAGCTAGATTAATCCAGTCTCTATTATCATATCCCACCGCCCTCAAATCCATTTTAATATTATCTTCCCATCTACGTTTCGGCCTCCCTAAAGGTCTTTTCCCTCCGGCCTCCCAACTAACACTTTATATGCATTTCTGGATTCGCCCATACGTGCTACATGCCCTGCCCACCTCAAACGTCTGGATTTAATGTTCCTAATTATGTCAGGTGAAGGATACAATGCGTGCAGTTCTGTGTTGTGCAACTTTCTCCATTCTCCTGTAACTTCATCCCTCTTAGCCCCAAATATTTTCCTAAGCACCTTATTCTCAAACACCCTTAACCTATGTTCCTCTCTCAAAGTGAGAGTCCAAGTTTCACAACCATAAAGAACAACCGGTAATATAAACCTTATTTCTTTGCTGTGGTTGTGCCAGAGTATCAGTCCCACTTCGAGGCTTATTTGAAGGATTCGAAACAAGCTGTTTTTTACGGTGATGGGTTGTTAAGCCCTTCGCCCAACCCCCAAGCTGGAGGACCACCCCTTATCAGCTGTCCACGACTGCTTATTCAATATATTCGCAGCTACCCTCCATATCTGGAGGCCTTCTCCTCTATCCGCAACCTGAGGACGCGCCATGTCGTGGTGATAGGGACCCAAAATACATGGATGTTATAAAAAATAGAGGAGATATACTACAACCCTGTCTCACTCCTTGATTTATTCCATTCTGAATATTTGTTTTCAATCCAACCTGTACTGTCTTTCTCTTCTCTTTCACATATTGCATTTCTCCACTCCTGTCTATCTTGCGTCTCGTTTTCAAAATTTATCCACCCATCATAACCTAGACACACGATCACAACACTCCTCAATATTATCCATTCCCTCCCACCGAACATCCTCATATTCATCTTCTTTCACTGTGGCTGTTCCTCGACTTTGGAATTCCCTACCGAGTAATGTCAGGGACTGTCAGACATCAAACCAATTTAAGAATAGGCTAACGAGATATTTTTCTAACAATTATTGTCAACAATAATAGTTGTTTCAGGTTTCTCAATGTTTAATGGTTATATATATCATAGATAAATATCTAAATTATCTCATTATTATTATTATTATTATTACTATTATTATTATTACTATTATTATTATTATCACCATTATTGTTACAACTATTTCTTACCAGTGTTTATTATTATCACACTAACATTAGTTATCCAGTTTTCATTATTTACTTTCATGTTGTTTTTTGATCTAGATATTAATGTAATAACTATGTAAGCAAATATATTTAATTAGAATTAGAGTCTGGCTGGGCGGAAGAGAAGGCCTACTGGCCTTAGCTCTGCCAGATTAAATTAATAAATTATTATTATTATTATTATTATATAATTATTATTATTATAAATATTGTAAATAGCTGTTATTAATTGATTTGGTATAATATCATGTGCTAAAATATTCAATAATTTGTTTCTAGCTACTCTGTCGAAGGCTTTCTACATATCAATAAATGCCAGATGGGTTTCAGTATTAAATTCTCTATGTTTTTCGATGAATATAACGATGAGACTGGAAATGCCAGAAGGAACTGATACAGAATTTTACTGGTACGGTTCTAGCGGCAGGTGTAGGCATTGTGAACTGTGCTGCAGAGCATTCTGAGGTCGTCACAGCGTGGCGCGGCAGATATTATTATTGCTGTTTATGATTCCAAACGTAGAAAACCACTTCAAAAAGCTGGATTCTCCACAACTCATTTCCCACCGATCTGCGGTGTTCTTGATCTGTTCTCTCTGGCCCGGAGACTTCATAATATGGAAACGCACGATCCCACCTGCAATATGCATCAATTGCATTACCGGAAACGCAATTTGTAAGATTCAGAGTACACAGCTGCTATTTTCGACATAATATTTTAGGGTTATGATGTTTTAATCTTATATATAAAATCAATGTGGCTATGTATGTGTGTATATATATATATATATGTACTCTATAAAAATCTACACGCTTTGACCGATATTTGCCAAAGTTTTACATTTAACCTTCATAACCAGGAGAAGAACATAGGCTACATTAAAATCGGACAATGGACGTTAATAAATAATAGTAATATACGTTACAAGAGCGGTATTTTGACGTTTTCATGGTCGAGGAAAAGATTGAAAAAGCGAAACGTAGTTGAGCTTTTTTAATTTCCGAGAACATGAAAACAAACATACCGCTCGTGTATCGTACATTATTTTGTGCGAAGATTGTTTATTACATACCTGAAAGACGAATTTCTAATTAGTTGCAATGAAATCTCCATGTTGGTTTATGTTTAATGACGGCAACTTCGGAACACCAAAATATCTTTCTTCAACATTGTTGCTATAAAATGTTTTCCGTGTTTACTATACTCCAGCAGGCCATGATATACGTCTGTCTTTTTTTTCCTCCAGTCTATAAATGCGAACTTAAAACAAACGGTAAGCTTATGTAATGATTTATTTTTCATTTTAATATTTTAACAATATTATTTATATAACATATTGCAGTAATAACATCGGCATCTGGAATCTTGTTGATTTTTTCACGGCTTCCTTAATGTTATTTGTATCAGGAATGCAATAAATTTCGTGGAGTAGTAGACTTTACTTAATTTTTGAAAATATTTAAAAACAATAATTAACATTGCAATTTAGGTGAAATTGCAGTGGTAAGTTTCCAATTTATAATTATTACTATGTTAAACGTCTCTAAAAATAATATGTTAAAAGCCTAAAGCAGTAAAATGAATGTCGCGCTTAAGCAGTAAGAAGAGGGAAATTGTTATGTGTGTTACGTTGGGAATACTGAATGTGGTATTTCACACTTACCGCGTATTGGTTCTGTGCGGAAAACAAGCAAATACGCACGATCTCGCACAAAAATAAATACGATGGAACATTGACGTATAATATTAAAATGCAATCTTATACAGTCAATTGTTCTTTATTATTGTTTGTTGTATTCAACATCGACTTCCATGAGGCCATGGAAAAATAACACGACATGAAATAGCATTGTTGATACATCATGAAGACCAAAATCTAGACAATCTAGGTTGTGTGACTGTAGGCTGTATATATTTTCGTTTGGTTTTACTTTGTTTATAGTTTGTTTTTCTATTATTTTATTCGTATTTCTGGCGGTTTGGAAGAAGGCCTAATGACCTTAATTACGTCAGAATAAATAAATAAATAAACAAATAAACATATATTAAAAACAATTGAACGTAAGGCACATGATGAAACGTTTTCTTTTCGATGCCTGATCTACAGGTGATTAAATTGAGTTAACCCCGGCAGGCATTTGGCTAAGTAGTTCATTATTTCAAGTACATCAACGCTATAGAAAGATTCACCTTTTAGGGATGAGGAAAGGTCAGTAAAGACAATTCGTTTTCGTTGTCTGTAGTTGGATTTCCGAGATTTCCGAAAACCCTAACAACCAGTTTAATTAAAAATAGAAGCAGAAAGGAAACACAGGCGACGACGGGTGATTTCAGCTAGTGCTTTATATATGTTATATAGTATTATGTAATAAATGTAGCTTATTGTATTGTATGGCGCCATGTACGTGTTGAGTTGAAATTAAAAAAGTGTAAATATGTTGAACGGGTTGCATCAGTTGCATGTTTATGTGGATGACGTGAACATGTTAGGAGAAAATCCACAAACTCTTAGGGAAGGCATGGTATCAATATTCTTATTGATTATTTTACTTTTCGGTGGTTCAAATTGATAGAATGTATAAATAATAAACAGTTTTATGTCTGTCCTGAACATTTTGGAAAAATCACATACGTGGTATTAGTTCTAGGCCATCGAAGGAGTAGTTTGATTCAAACGCTTTTTCTTTAAACACGTTCAAATCAACTGTAGGTCTGTTTTCACTAAGGACCAATGACCTTAAATCTCCTCAATCTTCCAATAACGTCAACATTCATTATTCTGATTGTTCTTTTCAATTTGAATCTCAGAAGTGAAGTAGGAGACATTAAAATCGACCAGCATTTACGATGGAATAAACAGACTGTGCACTTGAGCAATTATTAGATATTAGATTAGAAATTAGAAAAGCCCATTACATCCTTAGCAGGCAAGGGCCTCCTACCATGGGTAGGGCAGCTCTACTTTTGCTAATCCCTGTGGGCCTTAGTCAAAGTTGAGTCACTTCACTTCACTTCACTTCACTTCACTTCACTTCACTTCACTTCACTTCACTGTTTTGTGTTCTACTGTTACTTATTCTAAATCTAATTTATGTCTTTCCACTTTTCTCTCTCCTATCACGTCAACGAAGTCCTGTGCCCATCTCCTTCTTGGTCTTCCCCTCCTTGGGTCCCAGACTGTAGTGGAGTATGCCCATCTGTCGGAGGGTAGTCTGGCTACATGTCCTCCCCATTTCCATTTCAGTCTTCTCGCCGTCTTGCAAGCCATTTCGATACCGCTTTTTAATCTCAGTTCTTCATTTCTTGCTTTGTCCTGTAGTTTCATCTCTAATATCTTTCTCTCCATTTTGCATATCTTATCTGTATCTTCTGTGCTTGTTTTTAGTCAACGACCAGGTTTGGCTGCCATATGTTAGGGTCGGTATGATACAGGTCCGTAGGGCTTCCAGTCTTAATTGTCTAAGAGCAGGAATTTGACTCCCCAGAATTTCCCCCTTGCTAGGTTAATTCTTCTTCGAATTTCTTTGTCCCTCTTTTCAGTTAGGCTGACTTGTCCCAATATACATATTGTTTACAGTATGAATGTGTGTGCTGTCTATCATTATTGGTGTCTCTATGTCGTTTGTCATTGATTTGGTCTTTGTAGGGTTCATCTGTAGCCCCGCTTTCTTTGCTCAGACCTGCTAACATTTCCTGTAGTTCCTTGGCGGATTTTGCGAACAGCACTAAGTCGTCTGCAAATCTTAGGTTTGATAGCATTCTTCCATTGATATGTATCCCTTTTCTCTTCTGGCTCCACTTTAGTTCTCTGAATATCGCCTCGAGCGTGCGTGTGAAGAGTTTGGGCGAGATGTCCGACTCCTCTTCTTGTCCTAAATATTTCTCCTTCAACTTCTGTCTTCACTCTCGCTTTGCTATTCCTGGATATTTCACTTATTATCCTTATGTATTACTTGCGCAATACATTAAATAAATTATTTATTTTCTTTGTTACGCTTCGGTCATATTTATAATATTTGACGTACAATTTATTTAGCTTTATTTCAATCTGTTGTACAGTATGACATTTTATTTCTAAGTTAATTTAACCCTGAGTTTAAACCCGCTTTGTTTCTTGAAATTATGTCTGTCACTCTTAAGTATAGGGATTGCTCCCCAAGCACTAGTTTTGCTCCCTCAGAGATGTTATCTGTTTATGATTGTACAAGTTCTTTTAAAAGCAATCAACCTATCCCGGGTTCGATACCCGGCTCCGGAACAATTTTTCCCTCGAAATTATTCAAATCAACTTTACAGGGAGTTATACCTGAAATCTTGATTTGCATAATACACGTCACTGTTCGTTAACAGAAAACCACAATTTAAGTCACACGGAGTTAGTGTGCACTCGAAGTTGGTTGCTTGACGGTTGTCAGCCCACTTTGAGGTCTGTGGATATAGAGGGAAAAATTGGATCGGTGTCGGTTAGAGTTCCCGGGTAGCTCAGTGGTAGAGCGTTGGTACGTTAAACCAAAGGTCCCGGGTTCGATACCCGGCTCCGGAACAATTTTTCCCTCGAAATTATTCAAATCAACTTTACAGGGAAATCTTGATTTGCATAATACACGTCACTGTTCGTTAACAGAAAACCACAATTTAAGTCACACGGAGTTTGTGTGCACTCGAAGTTGGTTGCTTGACGGTTGTCAGCCCACTTTGAGGTCTGTGAATATAGAGGGAAAAATTGGATCGGTGTCGGTTAGAGTTCCCGGGTAGCTCAGTGGTAGAGCGTTGGTACGTTAAACCAAAGGTCCCGGGTTCGATACCCGACTCCGGAACAATTTTTCCCTCGAAATTATTCTAATCAACTTTACAGGGAGTTATACCTGAAATCTTGATTTGCATAATACACGTCACTGTTCGTTAACAGAAAACCACAATTTAAGTCACACGGAGTTAGTGTGCACTCGAAGTTGGTTGCTTGACGGTTGTCAGCCCACTTTGAGTTCTGTGGATATAGAGGGAAAAATTGGATCGGTGTCGGTTAGAGTTCCCGGGTAGCTCAGTGGTAGAGCGTTGGTACGTTAAACCAAAGGTCCCGGGTTCGATACCCGGCTCCGGAACAATTTTTCCCTCGAAATTATTCAAATCAACTTTACAGGGAGTTATACCTGAAATCTTGATTTGCAGTCAACCTATAATTTATAAATGTTACGAAGGGTTTTCGATGATGCAGACAGACCTTCACTACTGTTTGCAAGGTACTGCTCATGTTTATTCTGTATTTTCTGGTAGCGGTGGGTCCAGAATAAGTACGCGAAGAGCACGTTACAATATTGATTCCTCCCACACTCACTGAGTGGATATGTATTTCTGTATTCAAGTCACGTGGAATATAATTTATCTGCGCCGTAATTCAGAGAGTCGTGGGCTTCAGTACTATTTACATAATTATACAGATTCATATGCTGGTCCTTAGGGACACAGAATCTGGGATTACATCCTGTGTGATCAAAAGGTAGCGGACTGGCCAGTTGTAGGTGGCGCTCAAAGAAATAATAATGCAGCCTCGTGGAATCAGATTAACCTGAGCAGCTTTACCCTGGGTTGCTGCAGATAATAAACAGAATGTGTTATTACAACACATTAAAAAGACGGTTGATCAGCGTCCCTTTCAAGGGATATCGTTTTAATATGCATAGACAGGAGCATACGAGACTGGGAAATAGAGCTAGCATGGTTTATTGATTTTAGAAGTAGGGGCAACTAGTCAATGCAACCCTACACATTACCGCAGGTCGCTCGGCTTCTATAGACATATCTATACTAATAATAAATCTGTAGCCGAAATTTTTCTGGTAATTTTCGATTTTCCAAAAATAATTGGTCCTAACATATATAATTAACCACCCTGAAACCAAAAATCGCTGTTTTGAAATTTTTGTTTGTATGTCTGTCTGTCTGTATGTATGTATGTCTGTCTGTCTGTCTGTCTGTATGTTTGTTACCTTTTCACGCGTTAATGGCTGAACCGATTTCGATGAAAACTGGAATATAAATTAAGTTCGTTGTAACTTAGATTATAGGCTATATGGCTTTCAAAATACATTATTTAAAAGAGGGGTTATAAGGGGGCCTGAATTAAATAAATCGAAATATCTCGCTTATTGTTGATTTTTGTGAAATATGTTACATAACAAAAGTTTCTTTAAAAATGATGTCTGATAAGTTTTATTCTCTGAAAAAGTTTGATAGGACTGATATTTAATAAGATAAATGAGTTTTAAAATTAAAATAACTGCCATCTAAGGCGGTGTATTGAAATAAAAAACAAATTACTTCGTCTATAAGGGGTCTTGGACAAAACAATCGAAAGCTATGAAACATAGCCTACAGACAATGTTTCTGTGTTTGTATGAAGTAATATCGGAAGCTAAATTAACCGATTTGTATAATTAATTATTATTTCATCATTGGAAAGTGTAGTTTCTCTAGATGGACATAATGTTATAATGTTATTACAGTAACTTATAAGTGAATTGAGGACAGGTAAGATTAAAATAGCTTCTTATGCACAGAAAACTTGATAGGTTATTCTGTATATTCATTTCCTGTATTTCTTATAATAATGTTTATAAACATATTCATGTTTATCTCAGAGAATTAACGAACAACGAGAGTGTATTGATTTAGTGTGCAGTAATAGTACGTTAGCTTAGCATTCCATTATTTTATAATTCAAATTTTAACTATTCTCAATTGAATCATGTTAAAATACATAAAATATATATGCAATAAATGCAATGCAAAAAAATTGGGTAATGAGCTAAGCAGATTATGTTGCGCTGTTGTAAAAGTTGTTCCTCCTGAGATTCAAGAGCTCCCACAACAAATTAAAAACTTTCTAATTCGAGTACGGTACATCCGTTATCAAGACACTTTTTACATAATATAATACAATATCTGTAGCCAAAATTTTTCTGTTAATTTTCGCTTTTCCAAAAATAATTGGTAATAACAATTAAGAAACATGTTAAAGGAATTGTCATTGAACCAAATGAGTGTCTCTGGATCAAAAAGATCGGATTTTAATATTTTAAATACAATTTAAATTAAGTACGTAACATATTAAACTATTTATCCTTCTATCAAACACGAATGTTCCCTGGATCAAACGTCCTATTTTAATTATGTAATTACTTTATATTTATTTCTAACGGGTGCAGCGGAGCGCACGGGTACGGCTAGTTAATAATAAGAATAACCATCTTCATTCACGGGTCAGGTCATTGAAGCAGATCCGACTTCAGACTAGGTCTGCCCAATATCTCCTTCCTCTAAGTTGGTAATGTAGGCCTATTATTTGCTTATGATATCTTTTTAATTCATTCTATGTGATCTTTTTTTTTCCGCTAACTATAGTCGCGACGCTGTTATTCCCGGCGTGACTCCTCCTCTTTGCTTACGTCTTAGGAAGTCAAGGCTCTGTAAAGTTTAGGTAGGTAGTATCGTTCGCCATTTTTGTTCTTTCGTTGGTGAGCTACCATACGAGGGATCTATTTGCCACACCGTTAAACATTATCATGTCGTAGCTCCTATGATAATAAATCAAACGCACTGTAATTCAGCAAATAATTGAGCGGCAAATAACGTCCTCGTGTGATTTCTGCGAACGCCAACGAAGGAGCCAAAATGGCGGGCGATTATATTAAGTATTTATCCAGCCTTAGGATATGCTTAACATCTTCATCAGCGAATCACAAGACGCACACGTTTAAATGTAGTCGACCTGCAACGTGATTGGCTGCCGGAAATTAGAGCGACGGGACTATACACCCCTTTCTTCTTCAGTAAGTTTTTGTACTTCTTCCCCCTTCTGAGTACTGAGATAGAGTTACGTCTGATCTGCGTGCCCTCCAGATGTGCAATAAATCTAGCGTTGTTTTTCGAAGGTTATAGCTTTCTTCATCGAAGATGTTCCTACTCACTATATTATGCGATATTATTACTCCTTTCTATGCTATTATAGTGGAAGCTTGTTACAATATATACTTCAAATAGCAGTGTTTGAACGCTTCAGTGAATTTAAGAAGAATGTAAAACTTGCATTTAAAAACGCCCTTATTAATTCCACATTTCTCAAAATGTTTTTATTTACAACGTTTTATGAAATATCAATACGAGTATACTGTTGGTACAGTTATTTTAAATCTTTGAGACTGAAAATAACTTTTGATAGAGAGGCACAGAAAGCGATCAGAAAGAGGTAGTGTGTATTTTAACATATTGTAGAATCCTACTACAGGGACATCATTTTATTTTTACCAACATTTTTAATAATAACTTGCCTATACCTCTGGATCAACGCCATTTGCTACCCCCTTCCACGACTGATGTTCGATGATACTGGCGTAATATTCAAACAAATCACTTTACTAGGTATAGGAGGGAAGAAAAGTAGTTCATCCATTTACGTAAAGTAGGAAATATCGCGATTTTGACTTTGATCATTTTCATTAGGTTTTTGTTAATAAAAATACAGTACAGTATTAACAATGAGTGTTTTTACTCACGAACTGAGCTGTCCATGCGGACGTATTCATTATGCAGTGTATATTATACTGTCTACAGCACATTAGCGTACAATATAGAGAATGAAGTTAAATTTAAAAATAATCATAATATGGAATTTAAACACATTTTTTAAAATGACGGCCGTTCATTTCGATACAGGCTTCAGTTCTTTTGTGCATATTATCGCACTATAGACTATTGTACCTAATGTCAATTACCAGTTTCGTCCTTCGTACTAGCAACTCATGTTGAAATAATTCTGTACCTACTCTATAAAAGAGTACCTTAGGTACTGTAAATTCAATCTTCACTTCTGCCCGATCCGAAAAGATAAAATTTCTCAGACATATTATCTACTGTCCGTCCACATGGTTATGTCGTAGGGTCGTACAAAGGGAGGAAATCACGTGACAGTTAATTACTTAATGAGGCCCTTTTATTTAAGTAATTTTAAACAGTTGTATGATATTACGTAGACGTCCAATTCCTAACAGAAATTAATGTTCTCAGAAAAGAGCTAAGACAGCCCAGCCACTAGCTGGCGAATAAAAGCTGGTGGGGGAAACCGGGATACGACGTAGGCAAATGGACGACAGTACCTGTGCGAAAATGATTCAATATTGAAAGCTCTTTCGTCACTGGAAAACGTGAACATATTTTTGGAACGTACTGTTTACTATGACTGTGTATGCGGTCTTGGATCTGTGTGGAGGACGGTTGAACTTCATTAGTAGAAGAGGTGGGAGTGAAGTACATTCAAAAACTCAGGTACAATAAAAATTGAGGTAAAAATAAAATGATATCCCTGTAGAATCCTACAATAATAATCAAGACTACAGAGTGCGTTCTCCTTAACCTGTATCATACTACTATTGTTTGCTTTACAACAGTAGGCCTACACTTAAGCCGCAACTGAGACAAGCACTTTAGCTGAAACGTGCTGGTAATGCTTTTGTGTGCTGTAAGATAAGCACTATGCGATACTATTAAGAAGGGACGGAAATGGATTTTGGATAAAAATTTATATTTATATCTTATTTGTTCAATGTTTTATTTTGTTTTCGTTCTTTAGAATAATATCCTATATCACATATAACGACACTAAAATTATATTTTCGATTTTTTGAGAAGAGTACACAAAATTTTAATTTTAACACTCATGCTTAATTAATAAATTTACGGATTTTTGGCGGGAAAAATAAACAAATGTTGTTGTTTAGTCAACGATCCGAAGACAGGTCTCAACCTCAGAAGTGATACCAAGAGGCAACTAGGCCAGGAGATAATGGGATAGAGTGGCCAAATTTATATCTATACTAATAATAAATCTATAGCCGAAATTTTTCTAGCAATTTTCGATTTTCTAAAAATAATTGGTCCTAACATATATAATTAATCACCCTGAAACCGAAAATCGCTTTTTTGAAATTTTTGTTTGTGTATCTGTCTGTCTGTATGCTTGTTACTTTTTCACGCGATAATGGCTGAACGGATTTCGATGAAAATTGGAATATAAATTAAGTTCCTTGTAGCTTAGATTTTAGGCTATATGGCATTCAAAATATATTATTTAAAAGGGGGGTTATAAGGGGGCCTGAATTAAATGAATCGAAATATCTCGCTTATTATTGATTTTTGTGAAAAATTTTACATAGCAAGATTTTCTTTAAACATAATTTGCGATAAGTTTTATTTCTTGAAAAAGTTTGATAGGACTGATATTTAATGAGATAAATGAGTTTTAAAATTAAAATAACTGCCATCTAAGGCCGTGTAATGAATTAAAAAACAAATGACTTCGTCTATAAGGGGCCTTGGACACAACAATCGAAAGCTATGAAAGATAGCCTACAGAGAATGTTTCTGTGTTTGTATGAAGTAATATCGGAAGTTAAATTAACCGATTTGTATAATTAATTTTTAATTCACCATTGAAAAGTGTAGTTTCTCTAGATGGACATAATGCTATAATGTTATTACAGTAACTTCTGATATAATATAATATAATATAATATGTAATATTATATAATATAATTTAAGTTATTTCTAGTGTTCACAACCATAGTGGGCCAAGCGCCATTTACTGAATACGTAGAAAACAATGGTAAACATTAAGTTATTACCATAATTCAATGGAAACCTATAACAAGTAAAATAAAATATACAAATTAAATCTAAAAGATGTGAATCTTCATTAAACTATGGTTGTATGTAATAAAAATTAAGAAACAGGTTAAAGGAATTGTCATTGCACCAAATGAGTGTCTCTGGACCAAAATGTTCGCATTTTAATTATTTGGAATGAACTTAAATTAAGTAACATATTAAACGATTTATCCTTGTATCAAACATGAATATTCCCTGGAACAATCGTCCTATTTTAATTATATAATTACTTTATATTTTTTTAACGGGTTCAGCGGAGCGCACGGGTACGGCTAGTAAATAAATATTTTTTTTATCAGGTTTGATTTGTTCTTTTGTTTTGAATGGTATATCATGTATGATTACATACTAAAATTACATCCATGTTAATTTTTCATTTTTATGAGCATGAAGCATAAAATACACACAAGTCTTATTTCAACATTCATTTTATGCAAGTTCAGTTTTGCATTAGCAAGGAACCCTTCCTCAGTCTACATTTAATCTTGAAAATTTTGAAATTTTTCGAAATTGTTTATTTGTATGTTTTACAATTATTACTGAAACAACGTTATTGAAATGTGTTAAATTTTGAATATATTACAAGGGTTAGTGCATTGAACATCATTGCAAAATATACGAAAGAGTAAAAATTATTTCTCAGTAAAGAAACACATTGAAGAGGAACTACAGTTTCAATATAACACATTGAAGAGGAACTACAGTTTCAATATAACTTGAAACTACGTATTCATGAGCTGGAAAAAAATGAACTGTCCAGCTTCAACAGTTCTCGAGAAGTTCCTTATGTAATCTCACATTGTCAAGATAAGGCAATTCCGTGTCCCCTTAAACAGAAAGAATTTGGCTCGTCATCCATACCCAGATCATTACTTTCTAGTAAAGCGTTTTATTTTGCTCTTGTTTTTGTCAAGTCTCGTCCATAATTTGTTTACTAGATTAATATCACATCATTATCGGGATTTTGATTAACCTATACAGAAATAGTTTCAGGAGTGTTAATTGTTCTATAATTATTTAGTCTTTATCTGGTATAATTATTTTTCATTAATTTAATGATGTGTTTTTTTTATAATCAAACTGATCATATTTACAAACATTTCAAACTTATCAGAAAATAATATTGTGAAATATGGAGATTTCTTTCCATTGGATTGAAATTTGTTGTGAAATTATTAATATTCTGTGTCCACTTCCGTCATATAAAGACGCTCTTTTCTGCATACGTGTATGATTTATCCAAAAAGTACACGGTACTGTCTTCCTTAACCTTCGCAACGACGGAGTTACTGAATTGGCTCCTCCCGGCCGTAGAATTCAGGTACAGACAACTGATATATTAAAATATTTCTTTAACTGAATAACATGTTCGTTAATATGGAGACAGGTCTGTTGTTAGAATCAATGAAAATATAAGGATAGTGATTTTCATTATTACAACACTCGTTTTAAAGATAATTTTAACATTCCAGCACATGGATTGACAAGTATCAACAAAACGTGTATGGTCTATACCATACCTGCACAAACAGCGCGCTCTTTTGGAGCGGGAGAGCTGTGTTTACCGCTCGCCGAAACGGAGAGGAAGATATGTACGTCAGAATGACATAGTTTTGATCTAGGTAGAGGAGAGGGAAATGACCACTCAGTTATCTAGTGGAGTGCAGTGTGTAGGCCTATTCTAAGTAACTGTTTCACGTTGCTTACCTACTGCTACAGTACAGTATGGAGGAATCTAAAAGACGGAACATAACATTTAACATTTAACGATTTACAGCTCGAACTTATTGATCTTCAATGTGACCTAAGGGCTAAAGATCGTTTGAATAATACTACTAGCCTGGTTGAGTTTTACAAGACTAAACATTAGCAATAATATCCACGACTACACAGGCTGGCTGTGAAAATGATTGCTATGTTTGGCTCAACATTTATATTTGTGAGCAACTGTTTTCTATAATCAACTTTAATAAAGGCAGATATCGAACATCTGTAACTGATGTTTCATTACGATCAGTAGGCTGCTGTTCCTTTCAGCTGGCAACAGCATAAAACCCCGTTTTGATGTACTGATAAATAAAAATATAACAATATGATATTTTACATTTAAGTAGCTATAGAATTTCTATTATTTCTGTAAAATAAATATTTCTGTATTAATTAATAATAGTCCAAGATAGTTTTGCAAACACTGAACGGGAATTCATTTCATAACCACTCGTAATAGTACTGTATTTCCTTTTGAGTATATTTTGTACGAGATCACCCCTTCTTCCAGTCCACCCTTATACAGAGCGCAGCTAATATCTGCATTCCGCTCATGAGCTGAGCCGGCTCGGAGAGCACAAACCTTGTGCATTTTGCCTCATGAAATTAAAAATACGAACGATTTAAGATATTTTAAAACATACATAAAAAAAATTTAATAAACCTGTCTCCTACAATTTAGATGAAATATATGTGGGTTTTTATTCTTGCTAATTTATTGTAAGTTTATGTATTTTAATTATTGTTTTTTTCTTTTAATTATTGTTTTCCTTTCTCTCTTTGACAAGTCCCATGGTTTTTAATTATTTTATGGACAAACAAAAATATAAAATGAAATTAAAATGAAGAAAGACTACTATCTGTTTTCATGTAAAATGTGCAAAATTAATTGTACATACTCTCTCAAATCGTAACGTGTGTATTTTAATTCAGTTAGCTATCTCACTTTCTGGATTGATTGCCTTCTAATGAACTTCTAGGCAATCCCTGTTTAGGGAAAATGATTGATAATAATTAAATGACAAGGAAGTGTTTAGCAATCTCGTCTGTACAACTTGGAAGTGATATTGCTTACTTCATACCCAACATCACAGCTGCAGAGATGTTCTTGGTACAGGGGGGTTTCGCTGCTACAAATAACACAATTTGGGGAGGCGTAGATATATTCATTCAATATAGAATATTTATGGGAGAGTTATGAGCAGTTGTCAACCTCAAGAGGGCAACAATTGTTTGCCGTGGATCACCAGAAATCAACAATTATTTATTTTCCACAATTTGGTATCTAACAGCCTCTTGGTCCGTTTTGCACATGTAAAGTTTGTTGTATGACGTGAATATGTTGGGATAAAATCCACAAACGATTAGGGAAAACACGGGAATTTTACTGGAAGCAAGTAAAGCGATAGGTTTGGAAGCAAGTCCCGAAAAGACAAAGTATATGATTATGTCTCGTGTCGAGAATATTGTACGAAATGGAAATATAAAAATTGGAAATTTATCTTTTGAAGAGGTGGAGAAGTTCAAATATCTTGGAGCAACAGTAACAAATATAAATTACACTCGGGAGGAAATTAAACACAGAATAAATATGGGAAATGCGTGTTATGATTCGGTTGTTCTGCCCGGTCTGCTGTCAAAAAATCTGAAAATTAGAATTTATAAAACAGTTATATTACCGGTTGTTCTTTATGGTTGTGAAACTTGGATTCTCACTTTGAGAGAGGAACATAGGTTAAGGGTGTTTGAGAATAAGGTGCTTAGGAAAATATTTGCGGCTAAGAGGGATGAAGTTACAGGAGAATGGAGAAAGCTACACAACACAGAACTGCATGCATTGTATTCTTCACCTGACATAATTAGGAACATTAAATCCAGACGTTTGAGATGGACAGGGCATGTAGCACGTATGGGCGAATCCAGAAATGCATATAGAGTGTTAGTTGGGAGGCTGGAGGGAAAAAGACCTTTAAGGAGGCTGAGACATAGATGGGAAGATAATATTAAAATGGATTTTAGGGCGGTGGGATATGATGATAGAGAATGGATTAATCTTGCTCAGAATAGGGACCAATGGCGGGCTTATGTGAGCGCGGCAATGAACCTGCGGGTTCCTTAAAAGCCAGTAAGTAAGTGAGTAAGTAAGTAAGTAAGCAATTAAGTAAAGTTTGTTGTGGCTTTAATACGTCTATTGGCTGAATAATGTGAGATGCCTTCCTTCATGGAGGTTTGTTGAATATGTCAACCATATCAAGTTGTGTGCCGTGCCGTCTGCCACTATATGATGGAATCCACTGAGTCGACACCTCTTGACCTTTCTGTTTGAAGTTCAGGGATATCACAACATTCTCTTGAATAAAGAATGATTCCAGTAGAAAGTATCTGATTGGCAGATATAGAATTAGAAAGGTTCTGATTTTGATAAATTGGCTGTCCCTGGATAATAATATTTTGAGAGCTGCAATATACAGAATTTCTTCACAACAATCTATTTTTCTGAAGCAGCGTTGCAGTATATTGATAAAGTAAGCCTCTATTTATTGATTTGGAAGCAGATGACGATAGAAACATGAACCCAGTCCTGAGGTCCTTTATATATAGGTATCGTTCTGAGTGTTAAATATTTAAGGACAGACTCATTTCTAAGTCATATCTCTCTTTTGTTCATTGTACCTGCAAATTTTGAAATTATAAAAGTTATTCTAGTAGCTTTCCATTATTCACAACACTGTCTCTATCGCAATTTCATATAAATTTTGCAGTACTCTAATTTAATTTCGTAACGGTACATTTTAAATTTCTTTGACACAGAAAATTGGCTCTTCGAAAGCCACTCCTGTCAGCTCGTTCTTCTTACTATAATTGCTGAAAGATTTCTCAAGTATTTCGGTGATTTTTTCCATTTTCGTTATCTCTCATCTAATAAGGAAACGATGTACACAGAGTTTCATTACTGTTGCTACAAATAGTTGGTATTTATTGAAAAAAGTAATAATTATGTTACATTCATTCAAAGGCTTCATAACAATTTTCTTTTTAAATTTCTCCTTATACTGTAGCGTAATTTAACCGAAAACCTTTTAATACAAACATTGAGAACCCAAAAATGTTTCCATTAGTTAACCACACCCACTTAAAAGTTAGAATAAAAACGTAGGCGTCATAACTATGCTACTATGCCGTAGTACAGTGTAACTAATATAATTTTTCAATTAAAAAGTTCATGTCCCATTTCTAGATTAATATAGAAAATAATTTATTCACCGGAATTAAATTATGTTTGTAGACTTTGTGAAAAGGAAGTCATTCACATCGTTTCATTAGTTTATGGCTAAAATTGGCGCTTATGTCTTAGTTTTTTCAGTATTTTTTCACAAGGTATTTTTCTAAAATATTTTATGCTCGACCATGCCGAAATGCAGTAATTATACACCTGGTAGTAGCCCTTTAATGCACCTCATTAAAGTACACCTATTCATTATAGTTCAGTTGTTCAGCCAATGAGAAATCACCATTGTACCATTATAAAACCGGAAGTATCGATTATTCTCGGATATGCAATCGAAAGACAATTAGCGAAACGTCACGGAGGCTGGAAATCCAGTACTGTCGCAGAAGGTTATGTTCTGTTACTATAATAATTAGCGTTAATTGTAAATAATATTCAAATAAATTCAATTTGTCATCTCGTTTTTCAATTCTAAATCAATTTCCAGGTTATATCAAGACTAATCATCATGTTATTGTCTAGATTATATCAAGGTCAATGACATTCGTTCCTCGGAAAAAATAAATACTTTCGCGTCTGCGCACATCTCACAATTTAGAAGGTCAGTTCCGCTCTTCACTTAGATAACCAGAACATGAATACTTATGAATAATTTCAAGTTAGAAATATGGTCGAGCATTAAAAGTCGTATGGAACTTGCCTATAATGGTAATTAAGAAACTGACTTGCGCTCGTTTCATAAACAAACATACTGGCGTCTTAATTACTACCATTATAGGCTCGTTGCATAATCTACTATTATTAAATTATTATGTCTTTGTTAGAATATAAAAATTTACAGATTATGTTCTTCAGGGTTCCTTCAATCTATCTTAAAAATTTCAAGTAGATAGCTGTAAAAATTTACGAGATACAGAGCAATATCTGGGCTGCTGTATTTTCGAGTAGATTACTTCACCTTGAGAGGCGGCAGCTTAACGCTTGTGTCCGTTAAATTAATTGTAGTGAACCTGCACTGTTTGGGTTGGAAGAACCTATATGATTGAATTTGGCATGCTCGGTAGAGGACGATAATTGAAATAATGGCCGGGAGAACCTCTCCCAGTCCTGAATTTCATTCTCCGTTTCGGTTTTGTGAACTGTATCTTTTGTTGGCGGCTAACATTGTAAACCTTTTGGATCGGCCTGACCATTGTATGCAAGCTCGCAGATTGAAACGGAGGAAGTGAATAACACGTTGTAAGCATTTCCCTCGCAAAGGCGGGCGGACATGACATATTAGCATTCCCGCATGCCTTGCGGTATTCCCATTATTCTTTGATAACCTTCTTTTCGTCGCAATTTTTGAACAAAAACACACATACCAACGTCCGTCTTTTTCAACTAATGTTTTCCTACACTTTTGATGACAAACGGTGCGGCTTATAATGGATGTGAAATGAAAGACGTCTGCAGGACGGATGCTCGAATAACAATGGGAGTCAACATCAAAAGGACCAGGAAGTAAGGAATGGCGCTTGCCTGCATTGACGGAGCAATGTTTGCTAACACGAATATCATCATTATCAATGTTCAAGTTCTACCAGTGGACTATATATCGTTTACCACACAACTTGTATTCAGTTCATTAGGAGTATTTGACTCTACCTCATTTAATATTTATATAAATAACATTACCAAAAATTGGGAAGACGAATTGCTCACAAATTTTATGATTGACAACTTCCCACTTAACACATTACTTTACGCAGATGATCATATAATCTTATCAAATTCTGAAGACAACTTACAAAGAGCAATACACACTATGCAAGATAGCAAAAAATTATAATTTGGAAATCTCTATAAATAAAACCAGAATCATGGCCATGCGCTCGTTTCATAAACAAACATACTCGCATCTTAATTACTATCATTATAGGCTCGTTGCATAATGTACTATTATCCGTCTTAGTATTTATTTTATTATTGTAATTATTTTTTATTATCACTAATAATAATAATATTATTATTATTATTGTTACTATTATTTCTATCATCATCTATATTATTTGATCTCTGTAAAATTTATGTAGACTACTGGACTGTACCCGAGCACGAGCATATGCTCATTTCCGGTATCTATTCATATGTATTCATTTCACCTGTAAATTGTAAATAAATTTGAATTTTAATTTGAATTTTAAAAATAAATATCCCGATTTCACTCGAAAAAAACTTGGCAACCCTGAATTAGCCAGTGGCGTAGCATGAAATTTTGAGCAGGGGAAGCTAACTCAAGTTGTCTTTCATGCAATATGAGAAAACGTATTACAAAAATATAGTCTTAAAATAAATAGTAGTCATTGCCAAGTCAGCAGTCGAAGATTGGTTGGAACATCGTAAGTAACACCAATAAGGCATGACCTCAAATGGTACGTAGTAAAATATGATTTCACGGTTTACACATATCTCTAACAAATAGACACGGTCATTTGTTTTTTAAATCACACTTTTTTTCCGTAAGTCAGTCTTGATAATAGAATTGTCCTAAAAATTCAAGTGAATTAGTGTCAGGAACTGTTATTTCGCTCATTATTTATTATATCAGCCACAATGCACACTAACACTTCAACTGAACACAACTGACGAAATGGATAACTCGGGAACTTTCAATGTAAAAGCTAGCTTCTTCCGTGCCTTGCGAGCAGGGTAGGTTAGTTAGAAAGGGATGGAAATCTGCGGGGTGGGTTACACAGAAGAATGAGTGAAAGAAACCAGTCTGCTTGGAAGCTGGTGTGTGCAGGCTTCTTGTTTACTGCTGCATCACAAATCATCCTGAGCTGCCGCATCACAATATTTAACGCATAAATATAAATTCTATTAAAATTAATAAATAATTTTGTTCATAAACTGCAGGTTTATTATGAAATTATTATTAACTGGGGAAGCTGAGCTTTTTAGCTTACATTGACGCTACGCCACTGGAATTAGCTCGTCGTAATTTCATTCTTTTATAACTCATACCATATAGCCGATCTTCAGCCGTTGCTCGCCATGTTATGAAATGAAGTCAGGAATAACTGAAGTACTGCATAGAATCAGTCCTCAAATTAAACCACGACTCACTGGAAGTGGAACTCTGGTCTACAGCATGGAAAGCCGCATCTTAGTTTACCGAACAAAGGTGCAGTACAGAGCAGAATCTATTGTTCCCTTTGAGATATGCCGCTGGTGTTCGGGTCACTGCCCTCTTAACTATTTCTTGTGCTGCGTCACTTTGACATATTTTAGTGGCTCGTCGTTGTCGCAGCTTTTACATTCTGTTCTCCAACTTAGAGACAGAAATTATGTCTGCGAGCGTTTGGAATCCTTATCGTCGTAGAGGAGAGCTGAACTGCAAATTAAAGGAATGATCAAAGGCAAAAGTCTAGAAAGTTGGAGCAATAAAAGGCGCCGTTGTGAGGGGAATTCCCGTCCGTGCATTAGTCTACATTGCGTCAAATTACAACATGCTGTGCCACAAGATTGTTTTTCTTGTTGGTGCGTGTGTGTGTGTGTGTGTGTGCATGCGTGCGAATAAACCACTGACGACTTTGAAATTACGTCACTAATGTAAAAGAAAAAATAATAAAAATGTGCAGGTATTGTGTTTTATTTCTGACCCGCTAACCTTCCTACAGGGTTGCGTGCGGAATGAACATAAATAAAAGCAGAATTTCATTTCATTTCTTTGCCTCGCTGTTCTGCATCCAGTTCTTGCGAGTTTCGTCTCTTTAGATGTAAAGTTATACAGACCACAAAGACGGAAGTTCGGCATGTTGGAGGCGTGGCTGGATGGAGTGTCACGTAATGTCACGTGGCCCACATCTACGCGATTATAACGTAAATATTTAAAGTCTGGAAAGTTATCGTAAGACATTATGCATACTTGTTCATAAATCTCTTCTCTGTGAGGTTTTGGTAGAAAGAGAAATCCTTTACCTGAAGTAAAGACCCCTAGAAAACACGTTAAGAAAGGAATTGAGGACATGAATAAAATAATAATACAAGATGAGTATCATCATCTTCATCTCATTTAAACGTTAAATAACCTAAGATGTTGATACGGCGACGTAAAATAACCTACTTTGCAGTATATAATGAAATATAATATATTATACTCACTATTGCACTTTTACCACGTCATACTACTTTTGACCAATAAAACGGTATGAAACGACATGTTTCAACCAATCATGACTGCTTATCCCTACTATTTTTATCACCTCCCTAGCATTTCCTTGTTTGTATCACCTCCCTACCATTTGTTTCTTTGTTTGCCAACATTTAAACATGAAAATTCTTTACCATACCATAAAACACGCTTTGCGATCGTAATTTGTTTCCCACATAGACAGTAAACTAAAAATGGCAGCTCCGTTCAAAAGTTTTGGTGAAACTAGCATTAATGAAATAGAATGTCAGTTAATATTTTTTGTATTAGAGTACTTTGTTTCTTCTAATCTCTATATACTTTTTTTTTTAATTGTGAAAGAGTCAATTCGAGTTTTGATTTTCTCTAGATAAATCAAAATCTCTAGTGAGATTACTGTTGATAAAATTATTATTTAATTTCATTGGATAGGCCTATTACTCTGTCTATATATATAAACTATTAACCATTTGGATTGGACATTCCTGAAGACTATCGACGAGAATTGAGATCTTCGATCTACTTTATCAAAGTGCTCACATCTCCCGTTACTCTAATCTCTATATTCTTTTTTTTAATTGTGAAAGAGTCAATTCGAGTTTTGATTTTCTCTAGATAAATCAAAATCTCTAGGGAGATTACTGTTGATAAAATTATTATTTAATTTCATTGGATAGGCCTATTACTATGTCTATATATAAACTATTAACCATTTGGATTGGACATTCCTGAAGACTATCGACGAGAATTGAGATCTTCGATCTACTTTATCAAAGTGCTCACATCTCCCGTTACTCTAATCTCTATATTCTTTTTTTTTTTAATTGTGAAAGAGTCAATTCGAGTTTTGATTTTCTCTAGATAAATCAAAATCTCTAGTGAGATTACTGTTGATAAAATTATTATTTAATTTCATTGGATAGGCCTATTACTATGTCTATATATAAACTATTAACCATTTGGATTGGACATTCCTGAAGACTATCGACGAGAATTGAGATCTTCGATCTACTTTATCAAAGTGCTCACATCTCCCGTTACTCTTATGTCTCTGCACAACAACTTCACGCTACCCTTGCTGAACTCTGAGATGGTGAGAGACTCGCTACACCAGCTATGCTACGAAAAAGTCCCACTATTATCTTCTGTCACGAGAGTACTACAGCGTACTGTGCCTTTGGTAATAATTAATGGTTTGGGTCACAGAAGATATTCCTAAATTTATTTTCGTTTTCAGTAAATAGAACTATGAAGAGTACCGAGTTGTAGATCAGTGGTAGGGTAAACATTGGCAATTTCGTGATAATTTCATGAAAACTAATTTAAAATGCAAATGTGTAACTATAGCCTTATTCCGATTTTTTCATCTAAAAGACGATAACTTGCTGTACAAATCTGGAGACATAAAAGATTGGATACGTTCTTGAATATGTGCCAAAAACCACTTTTACAACTTAAGCTGAAAGGTTGGTTATGTCGTGATAACCTTGGTAATTTCGTGACATTGCATTGATAATTTCGTGAGAGGTAGAATAATTGTGGAAAAATTCGTGTGAGGTAGAATAATTGTGGAAAAATTCATTAAAGTCAAATGAAATTCTCATTTATTGTTACAAGACTTCAAACATAGTAATTCCGTCTAATTTTCATAGCAAGAAAACATAGAAATACATATCAACACATAATAAGAATGAAACCAAAGTAAAAATTGAAAATGAAAAGGAATCTTCTTTGCCCTGGAAGGGTGAACACTTTTATTACGGACTTTACTATAGCCTATATTACTAGGGTAACTCCAAAAGTAATGCATAGCATTTGTTTAAAAATTATATTTTTATCCTACAGCTTTGATATTTTCACAGAATGTAGATGCATCCTTAAGGAACAAAATGTCACTTTTCCACATAATCCCTGTCCCTTTCAACTGTCTTATGTAACCTAGGAACGAGGGCCTGTAGAACAGTACGGTAAAAGTCTGGACCAACACGTCTGAGCCACTCTTTAGCAGCGTGCACAAGGGAGTCATCTTCTAACCTCGTTCCGCGAAGGGATCCTTCAGTTTACCAAAGAGATGGTAATCGCACGGTGCCATTTCAGGACTGTAAGGCGGGTGTTTCAGTGTTGTCTATCCGAATTTTCTGATCTGGTCTGTGGTCTTGCGACTGACATATGGTTGTGCGTTTCGTGCAATAGCAGAACATCCTGCTTCTCCCGATGTCGTCGATCACGACTCAGTCGAATTTTAATTTTCTTGAGAGTTGCAACATACCCGTCAGAATTAATGGTGGTTCCGTGTGGTATGATGTCCACAAGCAAGAGTCCTTCTGAACCGAAAAACACAGTAGCCATAACGTTTCCTGCCGAAAGTATACTTTTGAATTTCTATTTCTTTGGTGAATTTGCATGATGCCACTCCATTGTCTGCCTCTGTCTCCGGTCCAAAATTGTGGAGCCATGTTCCATCTTCTGTCACAATTCTTGCAAGTCATCTAGCACTTATAATTGACACTTAGCATGATAACAAATCAAACAGAAGCTACACTGAACCCATTGCGTCTCCGGTTTCTTTTTTGTTATCACATCTTGTCTTCAGATTTCTAAAATTCCTATTGTAATGCATTTTATACTATTTTAAAAATTGTAACACTTAATGCTCAACAAAATTTCGCGTCAAACAGCTCAGGTTTCTATCAGTAAAGCTAAGCCTATATGGCGACTACAGATGTATCTAAAATTCCAAAAACATTTCCTAAAATTTCAAGAAGATACAATAAATCTTTGTACCAAATATCATATGCTTACCTTTAGTAATAAGCCTGTAATGTAATTACAAACATCCACAAAATTTGTATGCCTGAGAAGTCGACGCTAACTTGCTCTCTCCAAACATAAAAGCTCACTGAAGCAGCTACAATAGTCACACAAAGCTTAGCTGTATGTTTCTGGAAACTGGACAACATATGCAATCCTTTGGCGGAAATTTGGATCTCATAACACCATTGGTTAGTTCACAAAAGAGCAAAGACAAAGTATCACGAAATAACCACTGCCACGAAATTACCAATGTTTACCCTACATAAAAAAACCTTATTAAATAAGTATATAATAAATTTCAATCTTAAGACATATCAACTTGCAAATGTTTATTTGCTATTTAATAACAACATATGAACGTTTTCGCCGTTTAGGGCATCTTCAGATATAACAAAAAAACATGTAATCTGGACCCATAATAGTAAATTATGCAAATGACAAGGAGTAGAGAACAATATATGTAATACATGAGATTCATGAGCTTTATGTAAAATATGACATAATACAGGATGAATATTGAGATGATCTTTGGATTTTAAAATTAAACTGGACGAACATTTTACATATAGCTCATGTTACAATTAATATACAATCACATCTCAGTTCTCTTAAAACCACCAACACACCAACACCAGCACACACAAATAACATATTCATTTACATATTTCAATAAACCTGATGACACGTAATAGGATGTCATCAAATTAGAGTAGTCACTGTCGTCAAACAACATCCATTTCAAAAGCCAACGACCTCTTTAATGAATGACTAAAATTCATTACGAAATCTTCGTACATCCCACTACATTCATACTCAACGAGCAAATATCTCAACAAATCTAATTACACCTAACAGCAATTCTTTAACATAAACAACATTAGTTCATTAATGAACGTTTTTTTTAATGAAACAATTACAAAACACACGAACATCAGCTACGCAAACTATCTTGTAACTTACGACAATTCTCAGCTATGATTACTCTAAAACATTTTATTACCATCATTATAAATTTAAATTTTAACATCATTTACAAATTTTAATCATTGTATATTAATTGTAACATGAGCTATATGTAAAATGTTCGTCCACTTTAATTTTAAAATCCAAAGATCATCTCAATATTCATCCTGTATTATGTCATATTTTACATAAAGCTCATGAATCTCATGTATTACATATATTGTTCTCTACTCCTTGTCATTTGCATAATTTACTATTATAGGTCCAGATTACATGTTTTTTGTTATATCTGAAGATGCCCTAAACGGCGAAAACGTTCATATGTTGTTATTAAATAGCAAATAAACATTTGCAAGTTGATATGTCTTAAGATTGAAATTTATTATGTACTTATTTAATAATTTACCAGGCATATTGATATATAAAATGAATTGTAAATTAATTAATAAAAAAACCTGCCTGGTATTTGAAAAGGCGATAAAGTAGTTACAGGTTACGCCTTCCTTGCATGCAACGTTTTCTTGGAGCTTCATTTTGATTTAATAATTCAACATTTAAAGACCAGCATCATCAATTTTTATATTTTATATTTGCACTTTACATTGAGCTCGAGAGACAGTACTTTTACTTAATTGTGTGTTTCTGTTTTCATCAGGCTAATGACTTATATTAACATAATATTTTATTTATCCTCCTGAGTGCTGGGACATTTGTTGTTTTACTTTTAAAGTTCAGTATTATAATTCTACACTTCAAAAAAAGTCAGTGACATGAATGTATACCATTTTTGGCTGGATTTTATTCAAAGGATTTAATTTTGGAAATAGTGTCTTTAAGATATGTAAATATCTTCGGATTTTTTTTT
Source organism: Periplaneta americana (assembly GCF_040183065.1). Lineage (NCBI taxonomy): Eukaryota > Metazoa > Arthropoda > Insecta > Blattodea > Blattidae > Periplaneta > Periplaneta americana. The sequence goes on from NC_091117.1 coordinate 227,190,142, forward strand.
TGTTTTATTTTTACATAGATTTAACTGTTTGTTATTCTTTTCGTTTATTTTACTATACTTCGGGTCTCTGCACATACATCATAATCATTTATGAAGTATAGTAGGCTTATAATATATTATATATATATATATATATATATATATATATATATATATATATAGTATAATAATATGAACTGGAATACGCAAATCAGATATATCTGTAGAAAAGTTTCCTCTATCATGCATTCTTTGAAACGCCTGAAAAATTTCCTTCCTACTAAACTCAAACAAATTCTAGTACAGACCCTTGTAATGCCTCACTTTGACTATTGTGATGTTTTATATAGCGACCTAAGTGCTGAATTTTCTCAAAAACTTCAACGTGTACATAATGTCTGCGTCCGATTTATTTTCAATATCCGCCGACATGACCATATATCGGAATATTTTCTGCGACTCTCCTGGCTCCGCTTGCAAGATAGACGTTTAGTACATTCTCTTTGCCTGCTATATCGAATTATACATGATTCCACACCCAACTACCTTGCCTCTAGCTTCACATCATAATCGTAATACACGTTCACAGCACAATCTGTCGCTACCAATATGTCATCAGACATCTCTGTACTCAAGTTCTTTCTCAATAGCCATGGCCCGCTCATGGAATTCGCTGCCGCTGGAAATCAGGGGTAGTCTTAGTCCCCAGTTGTTTAAAATTAGGTTGTTTAGAAATGTTTTAAATGCACAGAACTAGTTTTTAGGTATAATTTTTATGTGTTATTATTATTATTATTATTATTATTATTATTATTACTATTATTTTACACAGTCATTACTTTATTTTTCCATTAACACTAATATCTAGGTAATTGTTATTGTCTCAATGCAACACGTGCTGTGCTGATCATACTAATTGTACTATTCCTTTAGTTGTGAGATTATATTCATATGTATTAATTCTTTTTTTTTCTTTTAAGTTCATACTTGTATACTAGAATGTATTTTTCTGTTTGTGATTATGTATTTAGTCTCTTTTTTATTATATATATATATATTTTTTTTTTATTATTGTTATTTCAAAGTTAATACTGATTGTGTATATGTATTCAGTCTCTCTTTTCTACTTAATTATGTTTATTATTATTTTTAAGTTCATATTTGTATACCAGTATGTATTTTTTCTGTATGTGATTTGATCTTGGTTGAGTGGAAGAAAAGGCCTGATGGCCTTAACTCTGCCAGGGAAAATAAAACTATTATTATTATTAGTATACTGCACTCTCAAGACTCAGGAGAGTGTGATTTCGAAATAATTATATGTCATTACTTTTTCAGTAATGCAGCTAATATTTTAAGCATAATATTTTATGACTATGGAAAACAGACAAAAGTACGTCTTTTGAAGAGAAATGGCTACTTATTTATTTATTTCCAAATACCTTCGCATCCCTGAGTTGCGTTTCCAGAACCCACATTGTACAGTGTACGGCTTCAATCAATATTTTGTCCGAAATATTATGCCTTGTTGTGTTAACATCCTTAAAGTCTGATGGATGAAACTTTACAGACTGATTTTCTTCCTTTTTTTTCGACTTTTAAATAGGTTTAAGTATATCATGAAAAAATACCTTACAAAACTGTACCTTGTGGTTTATGGAAAGCCATAAAATCTTAATAATAATTTTGGAACCTAACACCTCATATTTATGTTTCCACCGTGAGTGGTGTTACTATTATTTAATTTTACGATAATTTTTACTTAAGGACTTTACTTAGGCTTAAGGACTTTACTAATAGATGGTAGTGTAATTGATATCTTGTTATTTGAAGTGTTCTATCAGTGAGGAAGTGTGTTGTGTCAGTGAAGTATGTAGTGTCAGTGAAGTCTATTGTGTGAGTGAAGTATGTTGGTGTCAGTGAAGTGGCTGTGCAAAGTATTTCAACAGTGAAATGGTTAGAAGTGTTAGTGAAATCAGGTAGAATCAGTTCAGTGAGTGGGTTGACAGCGAAATAAGTGTAGTGCTGAAAGGTACTTGTGCAGGTATGAACCTGTCACACTCGTGGGTCTTAGTTCGAACTTAGGGTTAAGATACAAATTAGATTTACTTTAAATGTTATTTTAAGTGACCATGCTTCATTTAATTTAGGATGCTCCTTGTTATTATTATTATTATTATTATTATTATTATTATTATTAATTATTGTTTTTATTAGTTGTGTTTATTATTAATTGTCATTATTGAGTGTAATTAGCTACCACTGCCACCGGGTATATACCCATTTGCCGTGTGAATACATACATAAATACATACATAAATACATACATACATACATACATACATACATACATACATACATACATACATACATACATACATACATACATACATACATACATACATACATACATACATACATACATACATACATACATACATACATACATACATACATACATACATACATACATACGTTATTGAGTTAACGATTATGTTTTCATTGTGAATAGCGCTATAGAGAGTCTCCGGATTCCATAAAACTTCACTTTAAGTTTTAAGTTATAACTGATTTCGAATTCCCAAGTTTGATCGCTTTCCTTCAGGTAACGATGGCTTCCTCGTACTCTTTGTTTGTATTGTACATCTTGTTTAGTTTACATGCATCAGAATGTATTGAAATGTGCAATAAAATTACATCTTTATTTCTTGTGAATCTAATTCTGAAGCCTGTACATATTTCAGATTTCTAGACACGATGAATGTAGAAATATTATTATGAAAGAATGTTGATATAGTGTGTAACTTAATTTTGAAGCTCGTGCTTATTTTCAGTACACAATATACAAATATGAAAGCCATTGTAAGCAGTGCAAATTTGCGATCGAAATACGAAGCTTAGTGATGTGTGGCAATATATAATAGCTATTGGGCGGAAAATTGGGTTTGATATTGATACGTTGACCGGTGTTACAGGTGAACGAGAGCCCAGGATCAAAGAACTGCATGCGAAAATCGTTTCGGTTGGCTACTCGAACAAGGGCTTTAATTAATTAAGCCTCCAGCAATATATTTGCATATTGATAACAACACGACACATACGAAATTCATTTCACAGAATTTAGATGGCATCATCTAATTTAAATTGCTCAATTTATTACTTACTAGCGTACATATTACAGACCGGCGTTGATGTGGGGAACGATAGTTATAGAACTGTACGCAGCCCAGAGGATAAAAACGTAATTATTGCTAAGCTGTTGTCGTTGTGAATTTTAGCTTCTGTTTTGAAAAGGCGGAAAATAGTGTATATGTTTTGATAAAAACTTCAACATTACGTTGCTGAAATTACAGTTCTAGAAGGTTGTATGTTACAAGTAACTTGTATGCAGAAAATCAGTGAGTTTGTGCGACTACATTTACAGGAAAGAAAAACTTTCGACTTTCAGCGAGGTTTTTCAACTATTCACCATGGTCCATGCAAAAGGAATTTGTTTCTGTATTAATTTTTACAACGTTTCCCTTTTTATTCTACTTGGCATTTCACTGTTGTCAAGGTGATATCGCAAGAGTTCTCATCTTTCCCATAATTCGTGAGCTCATAGCGCAATTGAGCTTTTGAGTGATATTTGAATAAGATAATTTCGCGAATAAATTAATATAATAGAATGGCATAATCATATTAACATTAAATAAGATACTCAAGTTCCTAATTTAATATATTTCATTTCTCACCATAGCCTCGCTTCCTGCAATATGAAATTCATGAATAAACATTTCAAATCAGCGATGGTAGAAATTACGATTAGTGAAACAGAAATCGCGACGCTATTATTCCCGGCGTGACTCCTCCTCTTTGCTTACGTCTTAGAAAGTCAAGGCTCTATAAAGTCTAGGTAGGTAGTATCGTTCTCCATTTTTGTTCTTTCGTTGCCGAGCTACCAGACGAGGGATCTATTTGCCACACCGTTAAACATTATCATGTCGTAGCTCCTATGATAATAAATCAAACGCACTGTAATTCAGCAAATAATTGAGCGCCAAATAACGCCCTCGTGTGCTTTCTCCGAACGCCAACGAAAGAGCCAAAATGGCGGGCGATTATATATAAGTATTTATCCAGCCTTAGGAAATGCTTAACATCTTCATCAGCGAATCACAAGACGCACACGTTTAAATGTAGCCGACCTGCGATGTGATTGGCTGCCGGAAATTAGAGCGACGGGACTATACAATTCACTACCATTGTCATCCACCAACTTTAAGATAAATATTGAGGAACACACTCAACGACGGACGACCGATTCAGCGCCGCATGAACTGAAGTGGTGTCCTGTTCTACGAAAAAGAAGACTTTAACAAAAGAGGCAGTACGGTTGGCGTTTAAGAGGAAAAATAGTAGAAGGCTGGTACGGAGGGAAATCAATAGAAGAGGAAAAGGAAGCGAAAGGAGAAAGGTAATGCAGCATAATAATAATAATTCGACGAAGATGTAATTGAAGTCGAAGAGAAGAACATGTCGTTCAAAAGGGAGGAAAGTTAACGATCGTGAAAGCTATGAATTATAGTTAAGCATTAAGTTTTGACGCAATTTTACAGCGAAGAAAAGTAATATTCGAGAATGAAGTTATTGTGCTCAATGAACTCTCTTAATTTTGTGATATATATTGTATAACTGATCTGAACTGCGCCCGAGCACGAGCTTCTGCTCTTTCGGGCTGCAATGCCTAATGTAGCTCAATTGTAAAGTATTAAATAAATGAAATGAAATGTTTCACATAGTAGAACATACGGCTGACCACCTTCTACAGTTTAACCTAGATATGGTTAATATTACAGTTAGCTATAATGTTGTCAATGTAATAAAATAAATGAACGAAATAGATACCTTTGCTCTTCATGTTAATGGCGATTATCTTCCTTATACCCAATGGCGTAACCAGGGGGGGGGGGGTTTGAGGGTTAAAATGCCTCCCGAAAATATGTAAACAAATTTCAATAAAGGTGCAATAATTTCAATAAAGGAGATAAATTGTGGAACTGCAATTAGACAATCTTTATAAATATAAATAAGGAGAAGAATGGAATGTACGAAGTGGACGGACAGAATAGGAAATGAAGCTGTGTTGGAAAGAGTGGGTGAAGAAAGGATAATGCTGAAACTGACTAGGAAGAGGAAAAGGAATTGGTTGGGTTACTAGCTGAGAAGAAACTGCCTACTGAAGGATGCATTAGAAGAAATAGTGAAGAAGAGATGATTTCGTGGCAGAAGAAATCAGATGATAGACGACATTAAGATATATGGATCATATGAGAAGACAAAGAGGAAGGCAGAAAATGGGAAAGATTGGAGATGCTGGATTTGCAGTGAAAGACCTGCTCTTGGGCAGAAAACTCTGAATGAATTTGTTGTTTATCGGAACACTGTAATGTACTTAGATCGTATGCTTCGGGTGTGGTTGAAGGGTCTCCAGTTTGCTTTTATATAAGATATTTAGAATATCTTACCAAGGGAAATGGCTATTTCGAATGACGACTTGGTTCTTTCACTTACGATATATTCATCTTTAGAGTTTTGTGTTATTATTTTATTCCTGTTTTTCCATAATCATTACGGCCTCTATGTTTTTATTGTAAATCTGAAGTCTTTCCGAAAAAGAAGTTTTAGTGCTGATAACTAGGGACCGGATTTTTATGTAATTACATATTATATTCCCTTCAACCTAACCGTATGTAAATAACAAATCTTTGCGAATCTTGTAATTACCATTGATATATTAAAATTTGATACTACATATTTTTACATATTTACCCCTCATTACATATTATGTCTAGGTATTACATAAATCTACATATTTAGGGGTTTTATTCATTTCTACTTCACTAAAAGCAAAAAAACAAGCCGTTCCCATGCAATTTGCAACCTTACCCACCCTCTTTCTAATTCTTCCAGGGAAAACCGGTGTCAAGTCTGACATGAGCCGCAATAAAGTAGCCGAATTTTGAAAAGAAGCTGGAGTAAAGGAACAAACTGGAAATATGTTGAAAGAATAAAAGAAATAGCTTTTCAGGTTATTTATTGCTTGACCTCTTTATTTTAAATTTAGTAGACCTATATGGAAATTGGATTTTCCGAGCAATTAGAAAGTATGGTTCTCGGCTGGAATAATTCTACCCTTATGAAAGAGACAGGAATGTCACTTTTCAAACAACAATTTGTAAATGCCTATAGTTTGAGGTTTTAGTAGGTACTTTGTGGAGCAGCTAAAATATATGTGTCCTCTTATTTTCTCCTAATCCAGTAAAGCGAAACAGTGCTTGCAGTATTGTTGTGTCATTCATTTCACTCAGTTCTCTAGTATTAGTACTTACAGTATAAAGTGCAAATGAGTTTATCTACTGCTCTTAACTAACTAAAATGGCCCCTGTATCTTCAACCCTAACGACAAAAATAAAATCATGGATTGCGATGGACGAAGCTTTCACTACAGATGGAAGAATAGTAATGTGTCAAGTGTGCGGTAAAAAATTGGAAGCTCTATGAAATCATAACTGGAGAGTCTTACCTATCCTATACCTGCCAGATATTAATATTAAATATTTTCACGATTTTACATATTTTGGTACATATTCAGCTTATTTTTCTTACATAAATATGTACATATTTCACAGCTTGATATTACATAAAATTCCGGTCCCTACTGATAACAAATTAAGCAAAATTATTGTAGATATATAAGATCGGTGTCATATATTATATAATTTTCATGCAATCAGGTATTAGTAGTAGTGTGGTGTAGTTGCCGTAACATACGTTGTAACGTAGATAACATGTGAGAAGAAACATATTCCATACCGTTTGATTAAACCATGCTTCGCTGTTACTAAATTAATTAATATTTGGAGGTAATGTTCAATGTAATTCGAATCCTTTATATTTGAAGTTAAAGGCAGCAGATTGTGCCAGTCGGAGAGAACATTCACTAGGTACAAACCACGGCGTTAGCATTCTCGGCAGAACTAGTATTTTAGCGGTGTGTGTTGAATATTCACCATATGAACTGGGGATGTTAGAAAATCCAATAATCAGTATAATAGGTTGTTATATCCTGCGGAATTATTGTTCGGGATGTGCTCTAAATCCCTGGGTAAAGCTGTTCTAGAACTTCGCTGAAATGAATTTCCCCGGAATGGTTTATTCCATCTGTAGAAAAGGGACTCTGATTACGAAACTGTGTATGAATTTATAATGGAATTTCACTTGTTTAAAATTGTAATGTATTTTGCAGTAATCATAATACTCTTACACTTTTGAACATAAATAATCCATAAACCAGCATTCTTAAGTTTCTAAATATATGTCCTCATAAATACGAAATATGGTCGTTATTTTATGATAATATTATTCTGTACGTAGGTGCATATTCATTTCAAGAAATCTTCTCACAATCTCTGAGCTGTAACAGACGATAAGGAGTCCTTTTAGCACAGAAATATAATTAGAAGTTCATTGAACCATTTACTTTGTTTTGAAAAATGAAACTCCTAAAATACAGAGCTGCAAATACATTTTAGGTCAGTAGATAGCTACAGGATGTTTGTGGCTATGGTCATATTTTCTTTCTAAACACACAACAATAGTGCATGTTTTGAGAGTGGATAGTATCCCTCAACAGAAGTATACAGAGAATGTAGTAGTAAATAGAAGTTCAGGATAATACGGAGTCTATCCTTTACTTATGTTAGTAAGTTCGTACAGTATTCAGTGGTGTAAGTTGTCTTTCTGTTTATGGACGACGGGAAATCACACAATTTTCTACACCTCGTGAGACAATAATTAACCAGGCAGTGTTGTCATTTTTTGTTACATTGATTCTCGAGTGGTACGCAGGAAATGCATCTCATGAGGCGAATATATTGCGACTTTAAAATTTTGGACTTCCATTCGTTCAAACAATTTTGAAGTTTGAACAACATATCCAACGCACATATTCTGTTATCGCCTTGTTTCATCGCTCGCCGTGGAGGGCGTTACACTTTGTGATGAGGGTACTAAGAAAAGGCTCTGATAAATCCAAAGAGATTGCATATAAATCACTAGTACGTCCAGTAATGGAATATGGTGCTGCATGTTGGGATCCTTACAAACTAGAACATATTAAGACACTGGAAAAGATTCAAAAACGGGCTCTCAAGTGTTGTCGGAAAAATTCACCATTAAAATGGGACACACTCACGGACAGGAGAACGCGAATTCGATTATGCGCACTGTTCAAAACATACAGAGGACAGCCTGCCTGGAGAGAAATAAAAAATAGGTTGCAGCCGCCAAATTACTCTTCAAGGAACGACCACTCATACAAATTGAGGGAAAGAAGACAGAGGACGGACACTGGAAAGTTTTCTTTTCTCAATCGTACTATCAGGGACTGGAATGCTCTACCTGCAGACTTACTAAAGGCTTTACCAACAACCAAAAATGTATTTAAAAATAGGCTTAAGGACTTTACTAATAGACGATAATTATGCACAGTTTTTAAAGGGTGTAATTGATATTTTGTTATTGAAGTGTTGTATCAGTGAAGAATTATGTTCTGTCAGTGAAGTGTATTGTGTCAGTGAAGTGTGTTCTGTAAGTGAAACGTGTTCCTGTCAGTGAAGCTTTATAGTTTATAGTGGCAGTGCAAAGTATTTGAACAGTGAAATGTTTTTGAAGTGTTAGTGAAATCAGGATAGAATCAGTGAAATGTGTCGTAGTTCCAGTGCAGTGAGTGAGTTGACAGCGAAATGAGTGTAATGTTGAAAGGTACTTGTGCAAATATGAACATATCATACTCGTGGGTTTTAGTTCGAACATAGCTTTAAGGTACAAATTAGGTTTACTTTAAATGTTATTTTAACTGATCTTGCTTCATTTAATTTAGGATGTTCCTTGTTATTATTATCATTATTATTATTATTATAAATTATTATTAGTATTAATTATTAGTATTGTTATTAATTGTATTTTTATTAATTGTGTTTATTATTGTCATTATTGAGTGTAATTAGTTACCACTGCCACCGGGTATATACCCATTGCAGTGTGAATAAATGCATGCACATACTTACATCTGAAGAGTATCGGACTCTGGTGAACGAACTGTGATACGAAGAGATTACAGCTGGAGTTACTGTGTGTTTAGCATAATGGAAACCGTTTTCTCCTTCGTCGCCAAAGTTTAAGTGAAACGTCGTCATCGTCACCTGACGGCAGCCGGCGTTCGTGTCCAGGGGTAGTTTCGCTACACCCAGCATGCGAGCTTGCAACTAATGAAACAGGATATTTGTTACACGTCAAAATGGAGGTCCACAATCTTCGTAAGCTGGCACATAAATGAAAATGACAAAGTAGTACGTCCACATGCACGGCACAACAAATTGTTAATCCTCTACCACTTCATTCGCCGCAGCGTTCCGTCTCCTATATATCGGGAGTCTAGATCGCGGCCCTGCAGTTCTATTGTTTTCGCGTGTCCCCTTCGCAATGACAGGTATGCGAACCAATGACGAAGGTAAGGTGTAAATATTGGGCAGGCTAAAAAAATTGTTAACCTTGTATCTTTTCATAGAGTAGATGCTTATCGGCTTTTCTGTCAATTTTTTTGTGACACAGATCCTACAAGACGATGATGACCACTCTTTTTTACCCTCAAAAAGAATACAGTTAAAACAATGTAACTTATTTGACTCTTATTAAGGTTCTTAGGAAAATATTTGGGGCTAAGAGGGATGAAGTTACAGGAGAATGGAGAAAATTACACAACGCAAAACCGCACGCATTGTATTCTTCACCAGACGTAATTAGGAACATTAAAGGCCCATTCACAATGAAAATTAAACATAACCGTAACATAAACATAGAAGTTTGCGCCCAGGCTACCAAATGGGATCATTCACAATGATTCACATAAGCATTGACATAAACATTGCCGTAAGACGTTAACATGAAAGTTTGCAAACTCCAAACTTTCATGCTTATGCTTACGTGATTTGCAAACAGTACACAATCGTGGAGCGCTGAAGTATACGAATTGAATCATATTTTCTCACAGGTACTCTCGTCCGTTTGCCTACGTCGCATCCCGATTTCCCTCACCTGCTTACGCTCGCCCCTCTGTAAAAGCTGGGCTGTCTTAGCTCTTTTCTGAAAACATTAACAGAACACAATCGTGGAGCGCTGAAGTATACGACAGAATATGAGGAAATGGCGTCGTTGTTATGTTTCCATGGTTACCAAGTATGTTTGCTGTTATGTTTATGTTCCCATCGTTAATGATGGTATGACTTCTTGATTTCACCGTAACGTTTATATTCTTAAGTTAACGCTTACGTTATGTTTAATTTTCATTGTGAATGAGCTTTAAATCCAGACGTTTGAGATAGGCAGGGCGTGTGGCACGTATGGGCGAATCCAGAAATGCATATAGAGTGTTAGTTGGAGGGCCAGAGGGAAAAAGACCTTTGGGAAAGCCCAGACGTAGATGGGAGGATAATATTAAAATGGATTTGAGGGACGTGGGATATGATGATAGAGACTGGATTAATGTTGCACAGAATACAGACCAATGGCGGGCTTATATGAGGGCGGCAATGAATCTTCGGGTTCCTTAAAAGCCAGTAAGTAAGTAAGACTATCACCAGAATCAGAACAGAATACTACAGAACACCTAATAAGCTAGTACAAGGAAAAAAAAAACATGGTTGAAATAACAGTAATAGCAATGATAATGATGATGATGATACTAATAATAATGACAATAATGATAATAATAATAATAAATCTGAAAGTTATAATTTATAAAACAGTTATATTACCGGTTGTTCTTTATGGTTGTGAAACTTAGACTCTCACTTTGAGAGAGGAACATAGGTTAAGGGTGTTTGAGAATAAGGTGCATAGGAAAGTATTTAGGGCTAAGAGGGATGAAGTTACAGGAGAATGGAGAAAGTTACACAACACAGAACTGCACGCATTGTATTCTTCAACTGACATAATTAGGAACATTAAATCCAGACGTTTGAGATGGACAGGGCATGTAGCACGTATGTGCGAAACCAGAAATGCATATAGAGTGTTAGTTGGGTGGCCGGAGGGAAAAAGACCTTTAGGGAGGCCGAGACGTAGATGGGATGATAATATTAAAATGGATTTGAGGGAGGTGGAATATGATGATAGAGACTGGATTAATGTTGCACAGGATAGGGACCAATGGCGGGCTTATATGAGGGCGGCAATGAACCTTCGGGTTCCTTAAAAGCCAGTAAGTAAGTAAAATAATAATAATAATAATAATAATAATAATAATAATAATAATAATAATTGTTGTTTTTGTTGTTTAGTCAACTGTTTGAAGACAAGTCTGAACCTCACAATTGATACCAACAAGGAACCACTAATGAGGCATCTAGGGCAGGAGATAATTGGGTAGGGTAGCCTGTTCCTTTTCCCCCTCCATTGCATAAATCGCCGATTAGCTTATGACACTAATCGGAAGATTATTACGAAAGCAAAATTGATTCATGTACAATGTATTATGTTTTCCTAAGAAGCTAATTAATCGTACTTTTATGCATTTTCTAGAAACAATAGAGAGCAAAGAAATGGGCCTGTAGTAATTCGTGTAATTTTTTTCGTGAGATTTATAAATTAAAAGAATAACAGCATGTTTTAATTTTGAAGTGCCATGTATAAAACACAAATTGAAAATGAGCACTAACGAATTGGCTGTGTAATAATTAGATACTTTGCATTAAGGTTTCTTTCGTTTATAGCTGTCTTATCCAAGTCGAAATATCACTATGTAATTCAACTAAACATTAAATTGTAATGGTGATATTGGATAACTTTAACTTCTCTTAATTGATATTTCACAGTATAGACTATTTAAGTCACTCTTGCTCTAGCTTGGCTGTATTGAAAGCCGGTTCACAATACCTCGCTGTTCTCAAGATAGGAAGTCACTACATTGAAGCTACATCATGACGATTTTGCCACAATGAAAATGGAAATGTTATTACTGGCATATCTCAATCTTGGAATGGATTTTACGATAAAGAGTCTGAGGCTTTCATATTCTAATGGAAAGTAGCGATTTATCGTAATCGGTGGCAACGATTTCCTTCCCTTTTTATACACATATTAGTTTCCGAAGAGTCCGTAGGAGAGCAGCACAGTTAACTGATCCGAGACAACTAGCAGCTTTCATGTTCAACACTGGGGTGGAAATCCAGCTGGTCGGCTAGCATTGAGCAAAGGAAAGAAAGGTGTGGTGCGGGTTCCCAGAGTGTCTTGGCTCCTGCTCATGCAGTTCCACATCATCAGATCATTATTTTTTTGTTCAGTGTCAAAATGATCGCCTTCCTACGATTCCTGCAAAATATTCTGACGCTTTTCATCATTGATGTATTCAGGGTTGTCAAAAACTAAGGTGAATAGTAATGGAAGACGTGATTTGCTGCAACAAATGTTAATACAATTTTTCGAATTCGTCACCATTTTCAAGTTTTTCTCAAATACTCATTCTGTCGTCCGTTTCAAGAAAAAATGCTATAAGTACATTTAAAAAATGAATCAGAATGAAGCAATAACGATTTAATTTTTTTATTCACTGTTAGAGAAATAGAAGTAGATGGGAGGATAATATTAAAATGGATTTGAGGGAGGTGGGATATGATGGTAGGGATTGGTTTAATCTTGCTCAGGATAGGGACCTATAGCGGGCTTATGTGAAGGCGGCAATGAACCTCCGGGTTCCTTAAAAGTCATTTGTAAGTAAGGTGTAAGTTAGAGAAAACAGTAGGCCTAATATTACTGTTGTTATTGATTCTCATATCACTAATCTGAATTGACAAATATTCCAAGTCCAAAAGTTACGAAATTTAACTTACCTAAAATATCAGTGTTTTGAATAGACTACCATCTTGTAAAAAAGAATAGCCCATGTCCAACTCTAAGCCTGTGTTTTGAATGATACAAATATTTCTTTCAGTACTCTTTTATTGCAAGGCTGTGTAGTTTTCTTGTTTTCCTAAAAGATCTACTTCACTGGACTTGCGTGATTTGTCAATACAGATCTTCAATTCTGTTTTAATGTTGTGGACATGATTCATAACAATGTTACAAAATTTACAACAAATGACTGCACTGAAATAAAAAAGGTTTTTAATGATTAATATTCTTCAAATTTTTGTTTTGTTTTGTTGGACATTATATTTTTTCATAATTATTGCATTAATTTGAATTAATTTTACTGATTTTAAACATTGAATTATTTCTACCACGACCCATAGTAATGGTGTGAAATTCGATGATAAATACAAAGAAAAAAAAGTTCACTGTAGAAAAGAGAAAATGTGAAATGTTAAGTATAGCAATATTTAATTTCTCCGAACTTATTACAAAAATAGAGTAGTTATTAGAGTTTTCGATGTATTTTTAGTCCCTTAACATTTCCTTTATAAAACATAAACATGTACACACAAGAACACGGTTCGAACATCTGAACCACCTCGGTGAGTCATTCATCCAAGTAGCAATTTTGTTCTCTTCTATTATTAAAACATGGTCTTTGTTAACTTTTATCAGACAAATGAATATATATTATAAGATTTAAACTTTTTAATTTTTACATGTTAATTCAATTTTCACATTACATTTATCACACATTCTTGCAATTTATATACTGTTTGTCATTATATGTATATACAGATGATATAACATAAATTGTTTATTCAGAAACCAATTATATTCTACATTTTTAACTTTTCCAGTGAATGATTAAGTCATTGTAAAATATCGCAATTTCTATTAATATTTCTTCATTTCTCATTTTTATCTTTGATATATAACTAATTAAGTAATTAATTACCTATTGCTTTCGTTTGCAGTCGTAATATTTGTCACTGAAGATGGAGAAGCATTCTCCGAAACATGTCTGACTAATATTTCTCAACGTATTTATAAGTGTTCATACAACTGTAAGATATCACCTTTAATGCATTTCACCGAATCAGTGAACACTGTATTATCGACCCAAACATGTGTGTTTTATCATTAAATATACAAGGAAGAGTTTATTTTTTATTTTCCATGTTAAATACATCAGGCAAGGGTAAACATGATTAAGGATGACAATGGTGACTTGCTTGCAGACTCTCATTCAATCTTGAACAGATGGAAAAACTATTTTGGGCAACTACTAAATATATATAGGCCAAATAGAAATGATCGGGACGAAATTGAAATACAAACTGCTGAGCCATTTATGCCGGAACCCACACTTTCTGAAGTCGAAATTGCAATAGAAAATCTGAAAAAGTACAAGTCTCCAGGTATTGATCAAATTCCAGCAGAATTAATACAAGAGGGTGGAAGTGCATTATCTAACGAAATATATAAACTTGTACTTGCTATTTGGGAAAAGGAAATTCTACCAGAACAATGGAAGGAGTCCATAATCGTACCTATTTTTAAGAAGGGGGACAAGACTAACTGTAGTAACTTTCGAGGAATATCACTTTTGTTGACATCGTATAAAATTTTGTCGAATATGCTTTTGAGAAGATTAATTCCATATGTAGATGAAATTATTGGGGATCATCAGTGTGGTTCTAGGCGTAATAGATCGACTATTGATCAGATTTTTTTGTATTCGACAGATATTGGAGAAAAAATGGGAGTATAAGGGTACAGTATATCAGTTATTCATAGATTTCAAAAAGGCATATGACTCGGTTAAGAGAGAAGTTTTATATAATATTCTTATTGAATTTGGTATTCCCAAGAAACTAGTTCGATTAATTGAAATGTATCTTAGTGAAACTTACAGCAGTGTAAGTATAGGCCAGGTTCTATCTGATGCTTTTCCAATTCACTGCGGGCTGAAGCAGGGAGATGCATTGTCACCTCTACTTTTTAACTTTGCTCTAGAATATGCCATTAGGAAAGTTCAGGATAACAGAGAGGGTTTGGATTTGAACGGGTTACATCAGCTTCTTGTCTATGCGGAAGACGTGAATATATTAGGAGAAAATCCACAAACGATTAGGGAAAACACGGAAATTCTACTTGAAGCTAGTAAAGCGATAGGGTTGGAAGTAAATCCTGGAAAGATAAAGTATATGATTATGTCTCGTGATCAGAATATTATACGAAATGGAACTATAAAAATTGGAGATTTATCCTTCGAAGAGCTGGAAAAATTCAAATATCTTTGAGTAACAGTAACAAATATAAATGACACTCAGGAGGAAATTAAACGCAGAATAAATATGGGAAATGCCTGTTATTATTCGATTGAGAAGCTTTTGTCATCTAGTCTGCTGTCAAAAAATCTGAAAGTTAGAATTTATAAAACAGTTATATTACCTGGTGTTCTATATGGTTGTGAAACTTGGACTCTCACTTTGAGAGAGGAACAGAGATTAAGGGTGTCTGAGAATAAGGTTCTTAGGAAAATATTTGGGGCTAAGAGGGATGAAGTTACAGGAGAATGGAGAAAGTTACACAACGCAGAGCTGCACGCATTGTATTCTTCACCTGACATAATTAGGAACATTAAATCCAGACGTTTGAGATGGACAGGGCATGTAGCACGTATGTGCGAATCCATAAATGCATATAGAGTGTTAGTTGGGAGGCCGGCGGGAAAAAGACCTTTAGGGAGGCCGAGACGTAGATGGGAAGATAATATTAAAATGGATTTGAGGGAGGTGGGATATGATGGTTGAGACTGGATTAATCTTGCTCAGGATAGGGATCAATCGCGGGCTTATGTGAGGGCGGCAATGAACCTCCGGGTTCCTTAAATGCCAATAAGTAAGTAAGTAAGTAAGTATGTTAAATACATATAGGTGTACACTATTTTGATTTTCATAGTGTATATTCCTATGTAATTTTGGTGTAGCAATATGTAATGCATGTGTGCAAGTATGTAATGTATGTATCTATCTATGTTTGTATACGTGTATATAGTATCTATGTACGCATGCATGTATGTATTATATAATGCATGTAAGTATGTACGCATGCATGTACTGTATTTATGTATTAAATAATGTATATAAGTGTATATGCATGCATGTGTCCATATATGTAATGTATGTATGTGCGTATATAAAATATGTATGTATGTATTATGTATGTATGCACGCACGTACGTGCATATGTATGTACGTACGTTAACTTTATACTTCGTGCGTAATGTAATGAGTCCATGAAACACTTCAGCATATAAAAATTCACCAGTGTTGAATGTGTTTTCAAAATTCAAAGAAATATGTAAATCATGGTTGTAGATTTAAACATTTCTTAGGCCTACATTAAATATAAACATTTCTTTATTAATATACTGAATGCAGTTGGATTTTAAATAGTATTTCTATCCACTTATTACTCTGTGGTTGCCATTTATAGTTACATTTGAAATCTTTTGGTTTTGATATCTGTATTTATTTATTTTTCATTTTTTTAATTCGTATTTTTAATTTATATCAATATCTTTGTCCTGTATTTACGTATGTATTTGTCAATTTTTTTCATTTTTAATTTGTATTTATGTATGTATCTTGTTTTTTACTTGTTTTATCTCTTTTTTAATGTCTCCATTTTTTATGCTTTTATTCTCTCTATTGTAATTGGGGCTTTTCCCTGTTATAAACAGACATAAATAAATAAATAATGTTATATAACTTGTGAGAGCTGGTCTTACCGTCGTAGGTAGGCTTCAACCTGATCATTATTAAATAATGTCTGCCGATTGACATGAACTCGTTGGCATCTGCGCTAACGGAAATTGCTGTCGAAGAATTAATAATATATTACTTCCCTATCCTTCGAATTCTTGCCAACATCTTCTTCTTCTTCTTCATGCATTAAGCCCTACAAAGGCTTGTTGCGCTCCAAATTATTAATTCATTGGTCTTTCCATCGTTTTTTGGTCTTCCTATGTTTCGTTTTCCTTCTGGTATATAATTCAATATTTTCTTTGGGTATGTTCTCTCATCCATTCTGTCTACGTGATCTAGCCATTTTTGTCTATGATGGTCTATTCCTTCATTTAGGTTGAAAATCTGTAATTGATTTCTTATGTCTTCATTTCTGATTCTGTCCCTTTTAGTGACTCCCAGAACTGATCTTAAAAACCTAATTCCTGCTGCCTGTAGTCTATTTTTATCTCTACTTGTCCTTGTCCAAGTTTCACTACTGTATAGAGCTGCAGGAACTGCCATAGTTTTATAAAATTTTATCATCGTATCTTTTCTTGCTTTATTTTTTAAAGATCTTTTAATTGTTCCGCATATTTTTGAAAACATTTCAACTTTATTTCCAATATCTACCTCTTTAATATGTGATATTGATGATCCTAAAAATTTAAATGTATTTACTTGTTCAATTATATTATTGTCTAATACAAGTTTACATCTTAGAGGATGAGTTCTTGGCAACATACAAAGAGAAATTTGGGATATTCGCAACATATTTATTAAATACTCATAAAACAAAATTATGCGATAAAGAAAATCTCATTTTCTATCTGCTACCGAACTGCGCTGCGATGTAAAATAAACTTTGTGTTGATGATTCCTGCAAAGTAGAACAGAAAGTAATCTCGTCCGCGGATACGTGTGACGCTGCCGCTGTTCTCAATTAGTGCGTTTTAATCCGCTTCGTATTTCACGGTTCCATAAAATTCCTAACTCGCTAACGGAGTCATGGCTCCACGAAATGTTGGCTGGGTTAACACCACGAAGTCTGTGTAATTAATTGTATCTTGTGTTAACCAGAAGATCAGTCATATGCTTATAAAAATAATAAATTGACGTGTTACTAGCAGTAGTAGCCCCCTGTAGCTTTTGTGTAATTTTTCTGGCGTGTAAGGAATGATAAGAACAATCTACGTCACAGGAAATAATTTATCTTCAAAGTTTTTACAGATATTTTCTCATAAGCACATATTCTTCGACGTACTTTCTCCTAAATATTTTCTATACATTACGCACCTAACACTGTCTTGCTACAGGTGGGTTCAGTAAATTTTCGCAAAATTAAACTGGGAATAGGGGATGCTGCATTGATAATTGCGAGGCAGGGAACCTGGGCTCTGCAAAGCCAGACTAAGGCGATGTGGGCTTAAATATCTTCTGTCGTTTTTCTTTACTATTTGCCATATTATTTACTTGTAGCTAATAATAATAAGGAGAAGTGCGCACAAATGTGCATTACTTTGCGCTCTGCTGTATTCCAGCAGCGATTTTCTCTTTAAACACTCACTGAAGTGTATCTTGCACATGGTTTGTCATACTGTTCTCCAACCAGATCAACCGTGAAAGGAATGTGCTTACTATTGCGTTATCTATTGGAACTATGTAGATAATAGTGATATGCGTTACAAGAGCGGTATGTTGTAGTTTTCATGTTCGAGGAAAAGTTTGAAAAAGCGAAACGTAGTTGAGCTTTTTTAACTTCCGAGAATTGAAAGAAAACATACCGCTCGTGTATCGTACATTATTTTGTGCGAAGATCGTTTATTACATACCTGAAAGAGGAATTTCTAATTAGTTGCAATAAAATCTCCATCTTGGTTTCTGTTCAATGACGGCAAATTTGGAAAACAAAAATATCTGTCTTCAACATTGTTGCTTTAAAATGTTTTCTGTGTTTACTATACTCCAGCAGTCCGTGATATACGTCTGTCTTTTTTTTCCCCCAGTCTATAAATGCGAACTTAAAACAAACGGTAAGGTTACGTAATGATTTATTTTTCATTTTAATATTTTAACAATATTATTTTTATAACATATTGCAGTAATAACATCGGCATCTGGAATCTTGTAGATTTTTTCACGGCTTCCTTAATGTTACTTGCATCAACTTTAGTGGAGTTGTAGAGTTTACTTAATTTTTGCAATATTTAAAAACAATAATTAACAATGCAATTTAGGTGAAATTGCAGTGGTAAGTTTCCAATTTATAATTATTACTATATTGAACGTCTCTAAAAATAATATGTTAAAAGCCTAAAGCTGTAAAATCAATATGTCACTTAAGCGGTAAGAAGAGGGTAATTGTTATATGTGTTAGGTTGGGAACACTGAATGTGGAATTTTAGACTTACCGCGGATTGGTTTTGTGCGGAAACCAAGCAAATACGCACGATCTCGCACAAATAATATTATCGTTATAACGTCAGTTTAAAAACCATGCGCTCTCCTTCATATGTTATTTTTTGTATGAAGAGATTAAAAGACCAGGAGATTAACAGTGATCTAATTTTGTAACTAGGGTAGTATCAATATGTCTGTATCAATGTTATGGTTTGTGCTGTGAGAGCTAGCCAATAGAGATAAGAGTGCGGTGTGACCTTATGACATCAACATTCATTCACAGCATCACCCCGCTTCGTCTCATCCGGCAGAGACTTTCTCGTGGTTGGAGCACAGCACAGTTTACACACGCATTCCGGTGATGGGTCGTGATAGTTGGACCTTCTGCAGAGTTTGTGGTGATACAGATGCACTGAGGATCTTGTTGTCTGGTCCAGTCCAGCTCTGATCGGTCATCACATCCATTGCGTAGAAGTCGTTTGGTACTTGGTTTCTCTTCTGCTGTCTTTCCTCTTTCAGTGCAGCTTCTTGTTTGGCAGCTGGTAGTAGGAACTTGGTGCGCAGATCTTCTACAAGGAAAGTTTCGCGTGCTAACTCATATGCTAGTCTGGATGGTGCGAATTTTGAGATCCCTGTTGCGGCCTTTAGGAATCTTGCTTTCACTTTTTCTAACGCGTTCAGATCTCCGTAGCTAAGGCTAGTCCATGTGATATGTATTCCATATGTTAAGATGGGCAGCACTTTTGCTACAAACAATTGAGTACCTCAGTGGAAAAACGGCAGATCCCAACTCATAGCGATTGTGAGATAATTGCAGTTAAAGTTTATTGTAAATTACTACTGATGTATAGGACATACATGTATCAAACCTGGCTTAGAGGAAAGAAGACAGATGTACAAATACGACTGCAAATCGGTAGTTCCATAGATACATATACAGGGTGTATAAAAAATACGTGTACAAACTTCAGGCATGGGTTCCTTACACCAAAAGAAGGAAAAAAGTTCATATGAACATATGTCCCATAATCCTTTGTTTCCCCGTTAGGAACTGTTCAACACATTGGTACACTCATAATGTGCCAACACACAAAACTCATGACCAATGCTCGAAATGTCCTCCTCTTGCTTCTAGACATGCATGCACTCGTCGAATCATGGACTGTCGCACCCTTTCAAATACTCCGGGATGATGTCGAATGGTTTCGCAGGCTTCCGTGACACGTCGATGAAGAGTTTCTTGATCCGGGATGTCTGCTCCATAAACCAATTGTTTAAGGTGCCCCCAAAGATAAAAATCCAAAGGATTGAGGTCGGGAGAACGTGCTGGCCATTGAACTGGTCCTCCTCTGCCTATCCATCCGTCATGGTAGACACCAGTCAGTGTATCTCGAACAAGGCGACTAAAATGTGCTGGAGCCCCATCATGCATGAACCACATGTTTTGTCTTATGTTCAGAGGCACATCTTCGTACAGTAATTCTGGAAGAGTGTTTTGGATAAAGTCCCTGTAGATAGCACCTGTAAGACGTGCTGGTAGAACGTATGGACCTACCAGACAGTCACCTACAATTCCAGCCCACACATTAATCCTAAATTGTTGCTGATGTCTAGCCTGAAATACAGCACGAGGATTACGATCTGCCCATACGTGTTCATTGTGGAAATTGGTAATTCCATCTCTCCCAAACGTTGCCTCGTCTGTAAACAAAACTGATGAGACAAACAATGGATTGGCTATTTGTGCTAGAAACCATCGGCAAAAGTTCTCCCGTGGTGGATAATCGGCAGGCGAAAGGCCCTGCACATGTTGCGGATACAAGAGCTGCTCGTGAAGTACCCTCCATGCTGTACTGTGTGATGTATCAGTTGTCAAAGCCAATTGTCTTGTACTGATACCTGGATCGTCTTCGGCACGGTGTAAAATGTCTTCTTCGAGGTTCGGCGTACGAACAACTCTTGGTCTTCCTCGATCACCAGTCTGTGGTGCAATGGTTCCTGTCTCAGCAACGCGACGATACACAGCAACAAAGGTTTGATGATTCGGTTGTCTTCGGTCTGGAAACGCCATCTGATACAGCCGTACAGCCTCGCGTCCATTACCATTCGCGCGACCATACATAAAAATGATGTCAGCCTGCTCACGAAATGAATATCGTCCTGCCATGGTTGAACGAAACACGTTAACTTACTCCACGTTCACAATTGCAACGTTGAAGACAGACTAATGACAAATGACACATGTAAACAAGTCTCCATGGCAACACTTCGCCATCTGCAGTCCATTTCTGATACAACGAGTCACAGCCTTCTATGAATGAGTGCATAAAGAAATGAAGTTTTGAGGTTGGACCTCGAAGGCCGTTGAACGCAAACTTTTAGTAATAAATGAATAACGGGGAAACAAAGGATTATGGAACATATGTTCATATGAACTTTTTTCCTTCTTTTGGTGTAAGGAACCCATGCCTGAAGTTTTTACACGTATTTTTGATACACCCTGTATACTGTGTATCAGTATTTATTCAAAATTGAAGATGGCATTACAGGCATATGTATGACTACTCAAACTCTGTCTCATAATCAATAAATTCGATGTTTTCACCCGTACTTGTGTCATTTACAGTCTTAAAATTTCGATAAACAGGAGGAATTAGTGGTAAGAGTCTCATTAGGTCATTATACTTGGACAGCTTGATGCAGTGGGTTCCTGAGGTTGAAAGTGATCACTGTGCTTGCTTGTCGACCCCTTCTTTTTGTGTTTACTTTTATCCACTCATCTTGATGGCCATACGTATAACTGAGACTAATAATCTCAGGTTCATCACAGTGACGTTCATACAAATTAAACATTTCCTGAATAGAGTGGATACTTGAGATGTACGTCTTATTTGGGGTTCTTGATCTGCTGTAATGTGATTGGTACTTTTGTAATGACCGTATGTGTTTCCTGATCTCTTATTTGTCCTCATCTTTGATTTAATGTGGCCGACTTGTAGGATATGCCTAACTCGCTGATCTTGCGAAGGTGTGAGATGTGCCGTCTTTGGAGACGGTGTCGTATTAATGTTTTCACCTAGAATGGGGAAACCTCGTAAAACTCACACAGGAAACACGTATCATAATAATAATAATAATAATAATAATAATAATAATAATAATAGACGTACCTCGTACTTATATATATTTTATATATATTTTGATGTACCGAAGTACATATGATATTTCCATGCAGATATTCTGCGTCATCATATGATGAAAGAGTGATGGAACGGAGAAAAATTCTCTCCGGCGCCGGGATTTGAACCCGGGTTTTCAGCTCTACGTGCTGATGCTTTATCCACTAGTCCCCCATCTCCGTTCCATCACTCTTTCATCATATGATGACGCAGAATATCTGCATGGAAATATCATATGTACTTCGGTACATCAAAATATATATGATATGCGTAATAAATCACTTTGTGATTTAAGACGGCGCCTATACCGTCGGATCCCGGCCAACCAGTCACTCATTCGAGTGCACCTCAACACATGTATGGACTTCGGTCCTGAGTTCATAGACATCTATGACGTAGTGTAGAGGGCGGCCACTAGACGGAACCCAAGAGATGGAGCTTAATCTGAGACGATTCTAACCGGCGTCGGGGTTGTATCCGGCGTGGCTTAGTGGATAAAGCATCAGCACGTAGAGCTGAAAACCCGGGTTCAAATCCCGGCGCCGGAGAGAATTTTTCTCCGTTCCATCACTCTTTCATCGTACCTCGTACTGTTTCAGTCTTCATACAAATTATTAACAGGAGGGCCTTCTGGCACACAGAAACTCGTCGATTGTTAATAGGATCACAGTACTTGTAAGTCCAGTTTCTTTGCGAATAGTCTGAATTCACTCTGTATTTTTATAATCCTTCCTCTTCATACATTTTTCAATAAGGCCAAAAAGGTAGGTGTTCTGTCTGTTGTAGTCCCCCATATCATAGGACTCCATAAAGAGCGTGTCTTTTTGTTCGATGGTAAGGCTACTGTACTGGCATACCGACTCGGGCATTCGACAACACCAGACCAAATTCACCCTGCACTTTTTATCACGTGCTTGTGCGATGCATTTATATATTCCTCCCCTCTATTTCTACATATTTTTTCGTTTATTCTTCACCCAATCCTGGGAAATTCGTAATCGTTTTCTAGCTTTCACAGCAGCAACGTTAGCCACTCCACTCGTTACTGACGCCATCCTGAGACTGGTTGGGATATGCCGATCTTCCGCTAGGCTAGAGCGCGGCAAGCAGTTTTGCAGAAGCCAAGAATACAGATTACAGCCAAACGACATGTCCCTACATAACAACTCGTTTCTCAACATGTTACTAGCTCATAGCAGTGTACAATTCTAGTGAAACACGCATTTTGATGGCGAGTTGGGATCTGTCGTTTTTCCACTGAGGTACTCAATTTCATGGCTGTTTCAAGCGACAGTTGTGTGATATTCTGTATGTCATGGATAGCTATTACTGCTGCTGCCGCTCTTTACTTGTAGCTAATGAACCTGTAAGTTGACCTGTCGTCCGCAAGGTGGTTCTGTCTATTGTATTTACATTGCGATATTACGAAGTATGATACGAGTGAGGGACAGTCCCTTTCATACCATTCGTAGAGTTTGTACATTGTTCGATACACTCTTTCAACACTTATAATCACAGAATAACTTTATGATATCTTTACTGTGTTAACTTTTGCAATTTACCCGACTCACTAGTTTCGATGTGGTGTCCTTCATTGTCCGAAGCCTAGTGAAGATCCTGCTGTCTACTGGTTTCCTGTTGTGTTGGGGTGTGTTCATGTTGTGTCGAAAGGGTTGAAATTCAGTTGAGTGTTCAGGATGTGATTTGGGTGTGATTTTGTATGTTTATAAATTTCATATTTTTATAGGGTGTTAAGTTTCTGGCTTTTTTGTTGGATGTGTAGCATTTTTATGTCTATGTTGTTGTAGTTGTGATTGGAGTTTGTGATGTGTTGTCCGTAGGTTGTGATATGTTCCTTGTAACGTGTTTGAAATGATCTTCTAGTCTGGCCACACTTCACCACAAGGGAACCAGAAGATAGCGCTAGCCTTCGGACAATGAAGGACCCACTTCGAAACTAGTCAGCCAAGTAAATTGCAAGAGTTATCTGTAGTAATGTCACGAGAGGTCTGAGATCTGCCGATAAATCCACGAGCGAAGCGAGTGGATTTATCTGGGAAATCTCAGACCTCGAGTGACATTTATTAGGACTATTTTGTGAATAAAATAAAAATGTAAATAATATATCCCTAAAATTCGATCACAACATGTTAATAATTGTATATTAACGAATACTTAACCTATTCAGACATTGTGAAGTTGAAATACTCGTAGATGAATATCGATTATTGCAATAAAGAAATTCGATGTTATTATTCAGTAATGCCAATTGCGAAAAGCGAAATACAGGTTTAACATTGTTAATTACATGTACTGCAGTTTTCTCTTATTATTATAACAAATACATTTTCATTATCTGCTGAAATCATAATTTAATTTAACAGTAACAGTGGGGACAGCTATATACCAATGCTTATGTATTCACAGTGAGACATGTTGCTACACAGTGAAGCCATCTCTGTATAGATAGGCCTAATTAAAACACGAATTCTATTACGCCATACGAAAGACAGTTTGATCAACGACATTATTACTATGCAAGGTCTTTGAGTTTGATATGCGATGATGTTACATAAATTTGAACGTCTATTAATTGTTTAATTTCAATACAAATGTTATAGGCTACAATTTTATAGGTTACGTTAGGCCTACCTGTGGAAGCAGGACCAATGTCAGTTGTGCCTTGTTTCGACCGTTACAATGAGTGTTACACGAAAGCATTTTTATAGCTCGACAAACGCATCCTCGCTGTAGTATGTAACGGAACTAAAGCTGCATCTACACAGTTCAATATTCCAATCGCGTATGCGTGCAATCTGGGAAGAATAGAATCAAGTTTAAAAGGTACGTTCAATTAAGATGTATAAGGATTTTGTGTCTACATGGTGCGCCGTTTTGAACGTGGTCTTCACTGCGTAAATATATTAATTAATATTAAATATCAATCTTGCATTCATTGCTTTAAAATTGAAAGAAAAGTTTAACCGTGTAGTTGCATCTTAATGTATTCATGATCATCAATTTACGGGGAAACAGTTGGCGACAACGACTAAACAAAAGAACGACCATGCGATAAATTGATAGCGATAAATCTAGCTGCAGAAATTATCGCAAAGTCTGATTGTGATTGGTTGGAATTCAAAATTTCATTACACTCCATTGGTCGAAAATGGAATGACGTCATATAAACGAAATAGTCACAGTAAAGATATCATAAAGTTATTCAGTGATATAGGAATACTTTGCTTAAATGTCTTAAGGCTACGAATTAACATATTTTAGAACATATTACAGTATGTAATATGATAAATATCTGGATGGTTGCAGTACGAAGGACTTCCATCTGGTGCTCCGTAGATTAAGAGTATCATAAATATATTCAACAAGCAGGCTAATGGACCAGGAACTTTATTAGAAAAGGAATGCCGAAAAATAACGCCACTTCACGTGACGCACTCAAAATATTGCACCGTATTCGTGACGCTGATATAATTGCAGAGGGCCTTTATCCAACTTGTATCGGCTCGCACGCACGGAGGGTCGCATGACCCCCTCCCTGACCATTGTAAGTAATCGTCCTGGAGTGGCTACACAGATAGAGCCGGGAAAGTAGCATATGCAGATGACGCTGCCGGAAGAACATATGCATTTGGCACAGAATTTGCTCTGGGGAGGGCGGAGGGTGGGTTAGTAGGGTGCACAGCCCGTTTAACCTCACCCCTTCCCCCATATCTTTCTACCGCACTTTCCCATTTACCGCCGGTATAAGACTTCCAGGATGTGCCTCCCACTCCGAAAACCCCGAACCATGGTTAAACCCCGCACCAACCGACCAATGATAAATTGTTTCTGGCAGACCGACTGTAATTCATATCAGTCAGCCATCCAATGCCTTTCCTCCCTTCTCTCGAAGGCTCCTATTGGCAAACATCCCAAAGATTTCAGAGATCATGAGATGCAAAGTAGACGCACGAAAAAAGACAAATGAGAATAAAATGCATAAATTGAAAATGATGGAACGTATCATGTTTTATGCTTTTACCAGTAGCGGACGGTGGGTTTGAAAATCGGGGAGGCCAAGACGTGAATGATGAGAATATAAAAATATAAGGACTGTGACATACCTCATTACCAAGCGCAGAAGTTATAGGTTTTAAGGAATTAAAATTAGGTTTTCCAATTTATGTTTTAGGATTTTAAATCTTATGTTTAGGAATTTATATGATTTTACGGGAAAAAATAAAAATAAAGAACATACTATTAATATATTACAACGGCTTGGTAAAGATTGCCTCTATTATTTTAATGTACCGAAGTACATATGACATTTCCATGCAGTTATTCTGCGTCATCATACGATGTAAGAGTAACGGAACGGAGAAAAATTCCGCCGGATCCCGGCCAACTAGTCACTCATAACGAGTGCACCTCAGCACATGTGTGGAATTCGGTCCTACGTTCATAGACATCTATGACGTAGTGCAGAGGGCGGCCACTAGAGGGAACCCAAGAGTTAGAACTTAAACTGAGACGATTCTGTCCGACGCCGGGGTGGTATCCGGTGTGGCTTAGTGGATAAAGCGTCAGCACGTAGAGGTGAAAACCCGGGTTCAAATCCCGGCGCCGGAGAGTATTTTTCTCCGTTCCATTACTCTTACATCGAAAGATTGCCTCTATTTAGGACACTCCAAATCCTAACCTACGAATTAGGTCTTTTTAGGTCATATTGAATTTAAGAATGTTACGCTTTGCTACATAAAACGAATAAGAAAATCAATATTTTGAGAGTAAGGAGATAGCAACAAAATAGACTCGAACCTAAGAATCCGGGGGTTGTTCATTACTATTACATAGTCTAATTTTACAGCAAATTAACTCGACATTCCTCTTTCTTCGCAAACCGATCAAATAGGTCACAACATACTGAACAACTGCTACTAGAAGAAGCTAGAGACAAATCTGCATTTGTTTCTAAACTCTCGATATATTTAAAATAATGTACAGGGACATCACTTTATTTTTACCAACATTTTTAACATTAACCTGGCTATACTCGGAAACACTGTTACCCCCTTCCATCACAGGAGTATGGTCTTACTAGTGCAATACGTAAACAAATCATTTTACTAGTTATAGGAGGAGAGAAAAGTAGTGTATCCATTTATGTTACAGGGAAATACGATATTAGGATTTTCAGTTTGATCATCACTTTTACGGTATTTTACTTTTTCAGGCGGTTTTATTCATTATAAATGGCTACTTTATTCAGTATATTACCGTACTTTCGGTAACTATAATCTCTACTCCTGCTCGGTCCACACAAATGAAGTTATTCAGTCATTTTACACACCGTATCTGTGCGAAATAAGCAGGGGAGGATATTTACGGAGATCGCGAAAATCAAGACATAATACATATACAATAGATTTTTACTAATCTTTACGAATTAAGTAATTCTGATTAATAATATGCGGATAAAACAATCGCGACAAATCGCGAAATAGAGTTCTAATAGCGAAATATGAAAACATTCGCGAATTATTATTATTGTGTCGTTTTATAGCGAATTTCACATTCTGAGTTCTTTTTTCGGACTTTTTTTTCATTTGAATTTGTTGCACATCCAAGTAGACTACATTACGTGGTATTCCAGGTGTTCTGATTACATTAGTGAACTCAGAAGACGGGGAATTCAATATTTCACTAATAATTTGAAAGTGTTAATTTGAGGGCTGCAAGTTTTTTTTTTTTAATGAATGTGTGTTAAATGCAGTCTCAATCCAACAACTGTTATCTATTGGCCATACCGCTCCTTTACCAGAATACAACGAAACTTTAATGTTAATTATTTGGAAAGTAATATTCATACTGAGTTAATACTCCAATTTCAAAATAATTGTATTTTCTAAAATTTCCATTAATATCCAACAAGAGTACAAATCAATCTCCAACAATCTCCGCCGACACCAATATTAAAAAACACAAATGATAAAATTAATCTCCATAAATACCTGCCCCTGGAAATAAGCTTCAGTAATATAGGCTCTTCCTTCTATGGAAAACGCAACCATATTTCTGAAACACATTATACACTGCAGTGTTTACTTCACTGATAGCAGACTTCGAATGCAACAGCGGCCGCGAGTTTGTGTGGCTGACGGGAGCAAGGACATTAGTGAAGGGGTGGGAGTCAAGTACATTCAGAAATGCAGGTACAATAAAAATGCAAGTAAAAATAAAGTGATGTCCCGGTATAAGTAAATACATTAACACAAAAGAATAAAATAACAAGAACACCCGCAAACAGAGAAAATCTAACAACATAAATAAACATTTTTACGCAGGGACAGAAAACTAACAACACGTGACTAAATGTTCTAAAACCAAGAAGAGAGAAAGAGAGAGAGCTTCCCAATACAGCCGAAACCAGCCGTGACTAAGCAGTACAGTTGTCAGCAGTGGGTAGGACGTCTCCAAATCGCTCCCCTCGCGCGTTCTAGTCAAGTTTAAACACTCTTCTAACCAGCTATCTTATTGGTTGAGCTGCTGTTGTCATGGTTACCGGGGAGTAGCGTCATGTAGCCGACTCCTCTCTCCCGCTCTCGCATAGACACTGCAGGCTGCTAGATGTCGACTATACAGGTTACAACGCTATCTGTTATTTTTCAGTACGAATTATTTGTACTATCTACAGTATAGCGAGCGGGCATCACCAACTGGATGTGGTCGATTGTTGTTATGTTATATTTAACGAGCTCGCATCTGCAGAGGTTATATCAGCGTCGGCGGATGTGCCGGAATTTTGTCCCGCAGGAGATCTTTTACATGCCAGTAAATCTACTGACATGAGCCTGTCGCATTTAAGCACACTTAAATGCCATCGACCTGGCCCGGGATCGAACCCGCAACCTTGGGCACAGAAGGCCAGCGCTATACCAACTTGCCAACCAGGTCGACTGGATGTGATCGATTTTACGTAACTTACAGTACATCTTAGTCGTACTGAATAGTAAAATTAATATAAAAGGAAAAATGTTCGTCATTTGCTGTAACTTGTCTGTGATCTTAATTCAGCTGAAATTATTACTGCCATATTGTGTTCTGGTAAAATATTAGGGGAGGCACGGCCTCCCTTGCCTCCCCTGAAATCAGTAGCTGGTTTTTACTGAAACATAAAAATGGAAGCAACCCTTTTCGTATAGGAAGTATACTGTTTTCGCTGTAAGAAAAATCCTAATGTAAACATAAGCACGTTGCTGTCATACCCGTGATTGGCTCCCAGTTGAAACACTCACATGGCGCAGGAAAATATAGTTCGTATTTGGAAACCACAATCTTATATTATTTGAATATAAAAAATTGAATTCTAGTTGTTAAATACGATGAAACATTTAACTTCACTCATATGTAAAACGATATGTAAAAGAAAAGCTACTTTTATGCTTTGTTATGTGCTGTGAACGCGGATGAATACCAACAGTAATACCGAGGTAGTCTGTTATTGTAACAAGCTGGCGTCACTTGAGCTCGTAGTTGTTCCCGTAAGCACGTGGTACTGAAGTATGGCTTCTGCATCCTCAACTGTCCATTGTGAAGACATAAGACTTAAAAATAATTTAATTACAGTAATTATAAAGTAAATGTCTTCTAAGAAAACGAGTGCATAGTAGTGAGGTTGGGCCTACTTGACGAGTAACGGGAAATGTTTAACATGAAACGGAATGTACAACAGTAGGCGGGAACACGTACTGAGAATCTATGGCGCCAAACAGCGGCCAATGAAGCCTCACTTCAGTCACGTGCTATTGTATACATTAGGATTTTTCTTACAGCGAAAAGATTATAGGGTCTGGTGCAACCCAGCTATACTCCATACTAGAGTTGGGCAACACGATTCTTTTTCAGAAGTCGATTCCAACGATTCAATCACACATTACGAATCGATTCTAACGATTCGTTCACGATTCTTCTCAGGCTGCGATTCCAACTATTCTTTTGAATCGTCAACTAGTTCACGATTCTTCCCAGTCTGCGATTGCAACTATTCTTTTGAAACGTCGCAAGACACTTTCCTTTGAAAACCACGTGTAGAACAAAAACGTTCTACATCTCTCTCATAGATGGCATAAGAGGCGAGACATTCGATTGTCTCTTTCTCATTGGCTGGAACCATTCAGTATGACCTCCATTAGTCTACAAAATTACCCAAGATAATGTCTCTAAATTATAATTTATCAACTGAACCTTATTATGAAGTATATTTTTTGCATTACATCTCTTTTTAACTATGCAAATTTCAGGTTTGTGTCCATTATTTTCCATACTTAACAAATGCAGTACATATTTTGATTTCACTCTCGCTCGGGAGCATTCGACACGGTTCGGAAATGTCCGTTGACAGGTTACATCAAACAACGAATAGAATCGTGGGTTACGATACCATGCCGATTCCTTCATATTCTTTTGAAAGACGATTCGTTACGATTCTTTTGAACGACGATTCGTTGATACCACGAATCGATTCTTACGATTCTTTATTATTAGTCATTCGAATGAACGATTCGTTCACGAATCGACCCAACTCTACTCCATACACAGTTGCGGGTATTTTTGGAGGCTCTAGGTTACCAAACTAAGAAGTATAATATGAGAGAATGTCTGTAACTTACGTATGGCACTGAGTGATGGCTGACATTTTTTTTATTTTTTTTTAAATCCACCACCAACAGAAGCATGCTTCCAATTACAGGTGGCTTACACAGATACATACACAAAACACATAATAAGAGAGAGAAAAAAACAACAACAAAACAAACAACACAAACAAAAGAAAGAAAGTACATGATGGTAATAGATGCTAGAATATTATAATATTACAGTTAATATAGTGCCAAATGTCAATATAATGATTCAAAATTATTTAAAAAACTTGAGTAAAAACATTATAAAACACTTCTTCATAATTTAAATATCTAAGGAAATACAATGCTTTTTAATATTGTATGAAATTTTTCAATTGTTAAACTGAAATCCAATTGAGAATCACAGTTTAAAGACAGAGAGTTGTAAGTATTACACATAACAAACAATGGAGAGTTCTTGAAGAAAACAGTTCTAGGAATAGGAATAATAAAAGGTTGCCTATGACGTAATTCTGTTCTTTTTACATTGAACTGAAGCAATTTAAGAAAATCACAGTCATTCAATATACCATTAAGAGTCTTATAGAGTAAAATTTGGCTATTTATTAATCGTCGAGATTTTAAAGTTTTATAATTAAATTCAAAAAGTAACTGATTATATGAAATTTGCTTGTCATTGATGTAGTCCTTGAAGTTATGAAGATATGGAATATCCCAGTTTCATCTGGAAGTGAACCCACGTCTTTGAAATAATGTAATAGCGTCTGAATTTGGTGAAAATCGGCTGATCTGTGATTCACAAACAGACAACCAATGTGGTAAAGAATGTGTGTGACAGTTTAGCAACACAGACGCAATGTTTACAGTTATTATTCTTGTGAAGATGTTAAGGAAGGGGGATAATAAAAACAAGCCGTGAATCTGCCAAGCAAGAGAGGGATGTGAAGGCTGCAGTGTGCCCTCGGAACTGGCAGCAATTACCTCCTGGCTAAAGATGTCATCACAACGCATATTAATCCTCCGGCTGCAGTCCCGGGCTCCTGGCCACGGCACGCATTTATGTCCGCGCGCTTGTTGATGGCACGAAACATATCCTTCATTACGAAAGCGTTCAAGTTTTAATTATAATCTTTAATCTTATTTTAACAAGACTGATGTCCATCGCTGTGGAGTGCCGGTTAGTTTTGTACTCTCACTACCACTTACTTACTTACTGGCTTTCAAGGAACCCGGAGGTTCATTACCGCCCTCACATAAGCCCGCCATTGGTACCTATCCTGAGCAAGATTAATCCAGTCTCTATCATCATATCCCACCTCCCTCAAATCCATTTCAATATTATCCTCCCATCTACGTCTCGGCCACCCTAAAGGTCTTTTTCCCTCCGGCCTCCCAAATAACACACTACATGCATTTCTGGATTCGTCCATACGTGCTACATGCCCTGCCCATCTCAAACGTCTGGATTTAATGTTCCTAATTATGTCAGGTGAAGAATACAATGCGTGCAGTTCTGTGTTGTGTAACTTTCTCCATTCTCCTGTAACTTAATCCCTTTTAGCCCCAAATACTTTCCTAAGCACCGTATTCTCAAACATCCTTAATCTCTGTTCCTCTCTCTAAGTGAGAGTCCAAGTTTCACAACCATACAGAACAACCGGTAATATAACTGTTTTATAAATTCTAACTTTCAGATTTTTCGACAGCTGACTGGATGATAAAAGTTTCTCATCCGAATAATAACACGCATTTCCGATATTTATTCTGTGTTTAATTTCCTCCCGAGTATCATTTATATTTTTTACTGTAGCTCCTAGGTATTTCAACTTCTCCACCTCTTCAAAAGATAAATTTCCAATTTTTATATTTCCATTTCGTACAATATTCTCGTCATGAGACATAATCATTTACTTTGTCTTTTCGGGATTTACTTCCAAACGTATCTCTTTACTTGCTTCCAGTAAAATTCCCGAGTTTTCCCTAATCGTTTGTGGATTTTCTCCTAACATATTCACATCATCCGCATAGACAAGAATCTGATGTAACACGTTCAATTCCAAACCCTCTCTGTTATCCTGGACTTTCCTAATGGCATACTCTAGAGCAAAGTTAAAAAGTAAAGGTGATAGTGCATCTCCCTGCTTTAGGCTACAGTGACTTGGAAACGCATCTGACAGAAACTGACCTATACGAACTCTGCTGTACGTTTCACTGAGACACATTTTAATTAATCGAACTAGTTTCTTGGGAATACCAAATTCAATAAGAATATCATATAAAACTTCTCTCTTAACCGAGTCATATGCCTTTTTGAAATCTATGAATAACTGATGCACTGTACCCTTATACTCCCATTTTTTCTCCATTAATTCACACTACCACTACCTAAACTATATACTACTCCACCTGAATAAGCACGTGCATTATCCAGATCCATGAAATTTCCCAGTATGATATGTATAATAGTCGATTCGCGGTATATTTTAATGTGGTTTGTTGCACACAAAGAAGCGGCTGTCGCAAACATTGTAGACTACTTTCGTGACCTCGTATAATTGCTACGAGAAAAATTTACTTTCACAGACTCTTTAATCTTCTGTCCCGTAGGATATAATGTAATCGATTCTGTGCGCCACCTTGTTATTGGAAACTGAAGTCGTTTCAACTCCTTTCGCCCCCTTTATCACCCAACATAACTACACTGCTGCCATCTTTTATAGCTGCAAGCGTTAGAGACTCGCCAATTTAGAAGGGCTTACGGGTTTGCGTGATTCTCAAGTTAATCAGTCATAACTTTTTCCCACCGTATTGAAATCGATCCTAGCAAAGTGCAAAGTTTTCTTTCCGGCGTCTTCAATTCTCCAATTTTAAAATCCAAGTGTATTATTTTAAATATCCTGACGTTTCCTCCCTATGTGCTCACGCAACTTGGTCTGTCACATTCTTTCAATTCCGAGCACATCGAAGCTAGCAATTCGCAGCTGCCGTGAAACTTCGTCTGCAGTTTATAAATGTTTGCATTTAAGCTTTTGCAATGATGCGCCATAGTTTCTTGCAACTCGTTGAACTCTCTTATTCTCCGACTTCAATTTTATGCTTTCTATTAATCTTTGTATTTGTCGCAGGATTTCAATCCCTTTAATTCCAGCTTTCTGCGTCATCTAAGCTACCGTTTATTTATTTGTCCTATCTGAACCAATATTAGACAACTACACAAGTTAGGTCATTTTAAACATGTGGTTAGCATGACGCAAGGTCATCCCTGACACAACACAGAACAATCGCAAGACAAGAGGCACTCGCCAGTCTCGTGGTATGGAGGTACAGTTTTTCGTCAACATGTCGGGAATAGATCCCGGCTGTCTTTTCAAGAAGTGCGTGCTGATCCATAACGGCTGATGGATGTCTACTTAATGTCTGGGTAATCAGCAGTGGCGTACGCAGAATTTTGTCAAGAGGGGTCATTATTGAGATTGTTTACAATTACATTATCGGAATTTAAAATTTTGCGTTATTATTATTATTATTATTATTATTATTATTATTATTATTATTATTACTTATTTACTTACTGGCTTTTAAGGAACCCGGAGGTTCATTGCCGCCCTCACATAAGCCCGCCATCGGTCCCTATCCTGAGCAAGATCAATCCAGTCTCTATCATCATATCCCAATTCCTTCAAATCCATTTTAATATTATCTTCCCATCTACGTGTCGGTCTCCCTAAAGGTCTTTTTCCCTCTGGCCTCCAAACTAACACTCTATATGCATTTCTGGATTCGCCCATACGTGCTACATGTCCTGCCCATCTCAAACGTCTGGATTTAATGTTCCTAATTATGTGAGGTGAAGAATACAATGCGTGCAGTTCTGTGTTGTGTAACTTTCTCCATTCTCCTGTAACTTCATCCCTCTTAGCCCCAAATATTTTTCTAAGGACCTTATTCTCAAACACCCTTAACCTATGTTGCTCTCTCAAAGTGATAGTCCAAGTTTCACAACCAAAAAAGACAACCGGTAATATAACTGTTTTATAAATTCCAACTTTCAGATTTTTTGACAGCAGACTAGATGATAAAAGCTTCTGAACCGAATAATAACAGGCATTTCCCATATTTATTCTGTGTTTAATTTTCTCCCGAGTATCATTTATATTTGTTACTGTTGCTATTTGAATTTTTCCACCTCTTCAAATTTTATATTTCCATTTCGTAGAATATTCTCGTCACGAGGCAATTCCGAGGCTCATTTGAAGGTTTGACAACAAGCTGTTTTTTTACGGTGATGGGTTGTTAGCCCTTCCCTCAACCCCCAAGCTGGAGGACCACCCCTCATTGACTGTCCGCGACTGCTTATGCAATATATTCACAGCTACCCTCCATATCTCGTGGCCGTATATTTAATATTATATACATTTTTGTTACTTCTTCCGTATTATGAAACGGACACACAATTTCAACCAAAATTAAGAGAGGTAATAAATCAAAGCGGGCATATTATTAATTCTGCAAGGAGGTTAGAGAATTTCAGTGTGTAGTATTTTTATTTGAATTCGTATTAAAAAAAATTGGAAATTGGAATTTAGCTCTTACTGAAATGGATTCGAAATTTATGTTTGAAATGTCTTCGATGAGACACGACGTACGTAGTCATGGAAACGCGTTTTGAAGCTAATTCCACTCGTGTTTTAACTGCCAGACAACAGAAATCTGCCCACTACAAGCCTCCCGTGCAAGTTTTGTCATTACAGATATCATATAAATAAACACACTTTTATTGAGCTGTATTGATGCTTTCGGCAATATAAAAGTTTTTATACTATCTGGGCAATACTACCTGCACTTGAGGCCCGGTCGGTGGGAGGGGGAGTGGGGAGTGGCGAGGGGATTGCTGGGCAGTGTAGCCCGGTTTGTCATAACCGGCAAAGCGCGGGTAGGCGATGGTTTAACTGCCCCGATTAATTCGTGTAGCAGCGGGGGCTGAGTACGGGAGAAATTAGGGGATTTCCTCCACAAGGGCTGCTGGCTCGCCGGATATATCACCACCACGCCCTGCTCGCCGCCGCTCACAATCCTGCGTAAAAAATGTCCGGCTCCCACACATACGTAGATAGATGTGAACTTTATATTCCTGCAGGCATATTGTACATACTCGTTTAGGAAAGGATGGGTTAAACCTCTTCACCATACGAGAGAGATATCTGTAATATTCCGCAACGCTTTTTATTTCTTTCAGCTACAATGCGATTTCCATTGCGGATCAAGTTTTGTGGGTGGAATAATAATAATAATAATAATAATAATAATAATAATAATAATAATATTATTATTATTATTATTATTATTATTATTATTATTATTATTATTCGGTTAAGAGAGAAGTCTTACATAATATTCTTATTGAATTTGGTATTCCCAAGAAACTAGTTCGATTAATTAAAATGTGTCTCAGTGAAACGTACAGCAGAGTTCGTATAGGTTCATTTCTGTCGGATGCATTTAAAATTCACTGTGGGATAATCAAGGAGATGCACTATCATCTTTACTTTTTAACTTTGCTCTAGAGTATGCCATAAGCAAAGTCCAGGATAACAGAGAGGGTTTGGAATTGAACGGGTTACATCAGCTGCTTGTCTATGCGGATGACGTGAATATGTTAGGAGAAAATACACAAACGATTAGGGAAAGCGCGGAAATTCTGTTTGAAGCAAGTAGAGAGATAGGTTTGGAAGTAAATCCCGAAAAGACAAAGTATATGATTATGTCTCGTGACGAGAATTTTGTACGAAATGGAAATATAAAAATTGGAAATTTATCCTTTCAAGAGGTGGATAAATGCAAATAAGACTTACCTGGGAGCAACAGTAACAAATATAAATGATACTCGGGAGGAAATTAAACACAGAATAAATATGGGAAATGTCTGTTATTATTCGGTTGAGAGCTTTTATCATCCAGTCTGCTGTCAAAAAATCTCAAAGTTAGAAATTATAAAACAGTTAGGCCTATATTACCGGTTGTTCTTTATGGTTGTGAAACTTGGACTCTCACTTTGAGAGAGGAACATAGGTTAAGGGTGTTTGTGAATAATATGCTTAGGAAAATATTTGGGGCTAAGAGGGATTAAGTTACAGGAGAATGGAGAAAGTTACACAACACAGAACTGCACGCATTGTATTCTTCACCTGACATAATTATGAATATTAAATTCAGACGTTTGAGATGGGCAGGGCATGTAGCACGTATAGGCGAATCCAGAAATGCATATAGAATGTTAGTTGGGAGGCCGGAGTGAAAAAGACCTTTAGGGAGGTCAAGACGTAGATGGGAGGATAATATTAAAATGGATTTGAGGAAGGTGGGATATGATGATAGAGACTGGATTAATCTTGCTCAGAATAGGGACCAATGGCGGGCTTATGTGAGCGCGGCAATGAACCTGCGGGTTCCTTAAAAGCCAGTAAGTACAGTAAGTATGTGTTATATTCTATTATATCATTATTTTGACGCTTTATGTGTAAGGCTATTTTTTCACGTAAAAACTCTTTCCAAATTACTGTATACGAAATTATTGCGATTATTTTGTAACTAATTAGCGATAAAACGCGAAATATAACGTTTTTATCACGATTTTTTCGAAATAAATACGGAATTCTGTGGTCCCTAGTCCATGATGTAAGTTACTCGTCGCGGTTGATAAAGTGTCGTAAAATAACCAATTAAAAAAAGTTACTCGTCGACTGCAACACAAAGAAAGTAAATAGCGAACAACCAAGGCACAGTAGTTCAACGGAGCACGACCCATGCCGCCCTCTATTGTAGCCTACACAGTAGAGGGACTCTAGAACACAGTTACCCTAAAACCACTTGCCTCGCTCCCATTGGGCAACAAGTTTCGCTCCCTGGTAATAAGATTTCATAGAAGTATAATATTCACTTTAACACTAATGTAGGAGACACAAAAGAATAATATTTTATACCAGGAATGCATTCTCTATGAAACTGGAAGCTAGTCATGACGTCCAACTCTTCAAATACTAAAATACCCTCTCTTGTGATATGTTGACAGTTAGAGAAGAGGAAAAGTTTGTCATTCAAGTGTCACGTAAAATATTCAGATTGGCAGGACTGGTTTAAATATAGATTGCCACAGTGTCCACACTTTTCGTCTGAATTGCATATTCCAGCAGTCCATTTTTCGGTCTTGCGTTTCCATGGGAATTGATCTCACTATATGATGTTACTTCACACTATCATATTTCACAGTAATATATTAGGGGCCGTGCTGTATCACGTAATTGAGGTTAATGGAGATGTTCGTAATTACATGTCGGGAAACTGATGGCTTTGATCGTGTTCATTTTTATATGAGTCATAGACAGAATTAATTACAAGCATTCCGATTTCTATTAAAGTCTTGGTTGAGAGAAAAGCTAATGGTATATAATTATTATTTCATAATTCTAGTTCTGTATGCTTTAAATAAGACTAATAATAATTCATAATGTGCAGGTAATGTTTCTGGAGGAAGTATAAAGGCCGTCTCACAATTTTGTAAATAACATCACAAAAATATCTTTCTGTAACATATTTCCTTGGTAACATTTTAAATATTTTTTGAAGACAGAACTGAAATTCTGCGTAGTAAGAATAAAGGTTCATACTTATGAGTATGAGCACTTCCTATGATTATATACTCGTAACCACTAGAACATACTCATTTTCGTAGGAATAAAGACATTCTACCTAACGAGAATATATACTCATCTCAACAATCTTCTTGATCATTTAAAAGTTAGTATATACTCATGTTACCTATCCTCTTTGACCACATTGCACCGTGATGCTCAGTTTTTTTTTATAGACTTTCACATGATATCAGCATGTTGTATTGGTTTATGTTTTTGTTATTGTAAATTTTAATAATGGATAAATAAATAAATAAATAAATATATTAATTAAATTAAATAAATAGATACACAAATAAATTAAATAAACTAATTAAATAAATGAATAAATAAATAAGTAAATAAATAAATATGAAAGAGAGAGTGACTCAGATAAGTGACGTTAATAAAGCAGGAAACAAGAAAATACTACTGGGAAATCGTCATTACGGGATGTTGGATAGAGATTACAATCCATTTCTAGAATTCCAGTTATGTTAATATTATGGAGCAGTTATGTATAATTTTAAAGTTACAAGTAATGTCAGTGAAATGTGTTACAGAGTGTCAGTGAAATGTGTGCTAAAGTGTCAGTGAAATGCGTCATAGTGCCACTACAGTGAGTGAGATGAGAGTAAAGTGAAAGACTATTGAAACTTATGTAGGGCCTATACATAATTATGTAGGTTGTATTGTAAAATTAGGTATTTTATTTATGTTTTATTATTATTGTGTTAAATTGTATATGTATTGTAAAATTGTATTGTGTACTGTAAATTGTATTGTGTATTGCTTATCATTTTATTGTGTATTGTTTATATTGTGTATACCACTGCCACCGGGTACTTGCCCACTTGCAGTGTAAATAAATACATACATACAAGTAGGCCTAATTGCATTTTGCAATTCATATTTTACAAAATAAACTGTAATTTGTTAATTATATTTAACAATACAATCTAACCTAATAATTTGATAGCCATTCAAATTCTTATAGGTTATGTTTTTTATGAATA
This sequence comes from Periplaneta americana, assembly GCF_040183065.1. Taxonomy (NCBI): domain Eukaryota; kingdom Metazoa; phylum Arthropoda; class Insecta; order Blattodea; family Blattidae; genus Periplaneta; species Periplaneta americana. Next base: position 227,229,770 of record NC_091117.1, read on the forward strand.
ACAAATACGTGTTTAACCAATTTCACATTCACTTTTGTGAAGAGTTAAAGGCTTCTGAAGTTCACGTCATTTTCTATATTTTTCCATGAGGCACTACAGCGTTCATAAATTCTGTCATTTATTTTTAATTTAACTTTAAAACTGAACACAAATCAGCAATTACTCAGAATTGAGCCTGCTACAAACCATACTCAGAACAGCATGAGAACGAACTTATAAATATGAGAATATACTAGCTTTTATTCTTATCAAGCATGACTTATTCTGTACTAGATGGACGCTTGAGTATATTCTACTATGCTTCCATGTTATGAGTATGTAATAAAAAATGAGTAGATACTCAAATGTTTTTATTCTTACTAACAATACTAACAAGAGTATTTCAGGTGGTGACAGTATATTTTCTCGTTGCCAAACTTTCAGAACGGCCCCGAGGTTCACTCAGCCTCCTATAAAATTGAGTACCAGGTCCTTCCCGGGGGTAAAAGGCGGTCAGAGCGTGGTGCCGACCACACCACCTCATTCTAGTGTCGAGGTCATGGAAAGCATGGGGCTCTACCTCCATGTCCCCCAAATGCCTTCATGGCATGTTACGGGAATACCTTTACCTTTTACCTAACAAGAGTATTTACTAAAAAAAAGTCCAGTATATACTATATACTCATGTTTATTCTTACCACCGACTGACATACAAGAACTTGTGTTTTCTAGATGTTGACGTACTTCGTTTCATTGTATTTTAACCTGGCAGTTTATAGTCTAGCTATTTAAATTCCTCAGGTTCTAATTTGCCAAAGCAGAAACATGCATATTCTAGGTCCGTGTCTTCACGCAACGGAAATGTCTTTACTGCTGCATACACCACGTCTAGTAAATGCCAATTTTAATATTAATAACATCGCTATAATTGATACTACAGGACAAATAAGTTGGACTGTGTAAGTCTGCAGTTCGAATATTATGGGACGGAAACTTGGAAGATGAATAAAAATTTACGGTCGAAATTAATATTAGTGAGAATGAACTTTTTGAGACGTTCCGTCAGATATTGTAGACATGAAAGAACTAAAAAAGGAAAATTAGACAAAATATTGTTTCGGAATATGTATGGTAAGACTTTCCAGTGTTAAATTTCAACGTACCTCGTTTACATGTTTCGACCTATTTATGGGTCATCTTCAAAACTGGTCGTTGTTGGTCTTTGCGCCACTTGTTCTGTTTCCTGTGAGGGTGTGTTCCTGTGGTATAGTGTAGAGTCAAAGAGTGTGTGTGTTTTGAAGTTGAGTTGTGTTTTAAGAATTTCGTTGGGGTGTGTTTTTGTGTGTCTGTATAATTCATATTGTTCTAGTGTGTTTAGTTTCTGGCTTTTTGGTTGGATGTGCAGTATTTCCATGTCTGTGTTGATGTCTCTGTGGGTGTGGTTAGCATTTGTGACGTGTTCTGCATATGTGGAGGTGTTTTGTAATTTTGTTATGGCTGTGATGTGTTCTTTGTAACGTGTTTGAAACGATCTGCCTGTCTGTCCTATGTAGAAGTTGTTGCAGGTGTTACATTTGAGTTTGCATACGCCTGTGTGGTTGTATTTGTTTGTTTGTGTTGTTTGTGTGTTGAAATGTTTTTGTAGAGTGTTACTGTATTTGTTCTGTATGAGATGTTGTAATTTAATTTCTTGAATGAGGTTGCAATTTTGTGTGTGTATTTGTTTTCGTATGTTAGTGTGATGTATTTTTAGTGTTCTCGTGTTTGTGTTGTATTCTTATGTTTTTTTTGTGATTATGTTTTGTCTTGCGTATTATGTTGTCTATTATGTTAGGGTTGTATCCGTTTTCTCGTGCTATGTATTTGATTGTGTTTAGCTCTTCGTTGTAATCTTGTTGGTTCATTGGTATGTTGAGTAGTCTGTGTAAACATGTAAAAGAGGTACGTTGAAATTTAACACAGAAAAGTCTTGCCATACATATTCCGAAGTGTTACAGTGTTAAAAGTTGTGTAATCAACATGTATAAAAACATAATGTTAATTATTAATTATGGATTGTGTACAATACAGACAATTGGAGTGGTATGTACACGTCATAATTTAGGGGAAATGCAAGTTTGTCAAAGCGAATATTAGGAGATGGATTCCGTATGGAAGGAGAAGAAGCCATAGACCTCGAAACACAAGGATGGAATGAAGAAGGCGGTGTGTGACGGAGCTTTAAAAGAACGGGAATGGAAAGTTGGAGAAGCTGAGAGTGTGGATTTGGACAGAAGAAGATGCGGTCAGTGCATTGCATATGTCTTGCTTACAAATAGCTTTTAAGGAACCCGAAGGTTCATTGCCGCCCTCACATAAGCCCGTTGCAATCCTCTTCAATCATCCGGATCCCAATAATCAACGTCACTTTACACATGATTTTCAATAAATCTTAGTATTAAACAATCTCTGATACGTGACTATCCATAACATCATATAGCAGAAACTATAACATAACCTAAATAATATAAACAAGTTTTAGAAAAGTTTTAATTAGGGATGATGAAATAAACAAGAAACGTTTTAATTAAAGATGACATAAAAATAAACATGAATAATTTCAAAAGAAACGATTATTGAAAGTACAATTTTCAAATTTGAATGTTTTAGTGGTTGGTGGTTCAGTTGATGTTATATTGGACGTGTGCGTAAAATAAGTGAACTCGTTGATGTACATGGTGTATCCCTCAACTTATTCAGGATTTCCGAATGGTGCTCTTCATTTATTTGTAAATAGGATTTCAGGGAAGATACATAGGTATGACCAGTGATCTTTATTAATTCTTGTTCTTGAATGCCAATGCGACTCATATTTGAAACTGCTGTGCATCGACTGGAGTGGTTTGTAATTTTCTGTTTTTTGACGTCCAGACCAGTGCAGTTTGAAATGTTGGCAAACAAAGAAACAAATGCTAGGATAGTGATAAAAATAAACAAATGCTAGGGACGCAGTGAAATTAAACAAATGCTAGGGACGCGATAAAATGTGCGATAAGCAGCCATGATTGGTTGAAATACGTCCTTTCGTACCGTTCTATTGGTCAAAAGTAGTATGACGTAGTAAAAGTGTAATAGTCAATTTAAATATACTCCCTAAAAGTAGGCCTAAGTATATTTACTTCATGCTATATTCCCGAACACTACTTTTGGCATCAATAATACCACCACCATCATCATCATCATCATCATCATCACCACCACCCACTTGAAGTCACAGACATCACCAGTTGCAGGGGTGGTTGTATCCTGGGTCATTCTCTCTGTAAGCTCTATCTCATAAGTAAGTTTTTTTGTTGATATTTACAGCAGAGCGTGAGTTTGGATCGTTGATATAATTATGGCAGAAATTGCGGTAGTGTCTGAAAACCCCATCACTGTCTAGCACATTCTACTTGGACTGGTCTGAAATTGAACTGGGCTCTTCGATGCTTAAGATAACGAACAGAAGGCTATTTTCTGAGGTAGCAGTACATACTGTATATAATTTTATCTTTTGACGGAAGCAGCGTGAAGCATTAGAATCTCTTTCTGATGAGATCTTCTCCTTCTCTGCCGTGGAAGTCAATATCAAGGATTTTTCGGCACTGGTTAACAGCACAGATGAATGACACATTGTGCTGCAACCGGATGCCACGCTCGACACAAGAAGATTTGTTTATGTCTGCTATCGAAGTCGTTTAACAACCTGGCAACACATGCAAACAAGTGACAGCAGGTATTTCCGTCTCTCTGGCAATGTTTTACTTCTCTGAATGAAATCCTGCGGCGGTTTAATAGACAGCTTAACTTCACAGAAAGAGTCTCAGGAAAACAAGATGTCACTGTGGGGGAAGCGAAGACGTGTATATACAGGCGGACGGATGTAAGAGACGTTCTGCAAGAAGAGCTCTGTTCCTGGAATTATCTTCTATAAGTTAGCGTTGAAAGGAATAGCTAGAAATGATAATACTCGACAGTTTTCATTGGATTAAATATGCTTATTTGTGTTCCAATGTTTTTGCCCCCAATAGACTAGATGTCAGGATATAAACATTTTAGAGGAATCGTTGCCTAGCAATGTGAATAAAGACTGTACTTTCATTTAAACTGTTTGGGTATTGCTTTTTATTGTGTATTGGGCCTTGTTTTGTTAGGATTAAAACTCTGAATATCACAGAAAATGAGGGGCTTTGAACATTCAAAAGCGAACAGTATGTACTGTGTGTCTTCTCTTAATAATTGCAGCTATTTTCTGCAAGAAACTCATCGTTACGAGTCGGCACGGTACAGTTCACGTCTCAAAATAACATGGCACACGCGCTTGCACGGAAAGGAGATAAATTAATGTCCATTTTCTGCTGTAAATAGAGTCTGATGTAGTTAGAAACGATTTAAAACAGCGTTTCTCAAACTATAGTGCGCGGACCACCTGTGGTCCTCGAGGTCTGCCCTTTTGGTCCTTCAGAAAAGACAGAAGAAAAAATAAAATTCAAACGAATTGTGTATTAAATTATATCTGAAAATTTCAGAGATTGGAAATTACACATGGCACTCGCTTTCACTTTTTCTCCCAGTATTGACATTTTATGAAATTTGTTACCCTACCCGTCTATCGACTTCCCACTATACTCTCAGCAACAAAAGAGGGATTTGAAGCACTATGAACGTGGTGTTTCTCGCCATCTTTTCCCTGCACTTCTGGTGCTGCACCTGTAACCCAGCCAGAGACCACCCGAATTCATATCAGAGGACCAAAGTACCGAACCTTTTCATGTATTTATGACTTTAAATATTTCTTATGTGGTACACGCCAGTAGTTGTCCATGTCTCTGTTAAATAGTGCCCATTATACATGTTGAAAAACTGACTTCGATCCGGATCTTTGAAAAGAAAGGAACATGATGATACGCTTCATTTAGGCTCTGCTAATAGTTCAGAAGCTGTGTGTGAAGATATTAATATCAATGATTCTAGTGCCATTAAAGAAATATCTAGTCATTCAAACATAGGCCTAGAACAACTGTGTAAGAATCGACAGGCTCATTCATCTCATTAATGTACCAACATTTATCTTGTTTTAGTTAATAAGCTAAAGATTATCCAAATTATATTAGCCTTGAATTATTTAAAAAAACGAAAATGAATTTTCTTCTATTAACATTAACTTAATTATCTAATACTAATATAAAGTTAATTGAATTAAATTAATTTTAATTAATCAATTCTAATTTAAAATATAAGTGTACTGGTATTAAAATATGCTACAAAAATTATAAATTTGCTTTCGAAGGGAACAAGAGTAAGGTGGTCCGCGGAACTGTTCTGACTTAAAAAAATGGTCCGCACTTCAAAAAAGTTTGAGAAACACTGATTTAAAACAAAGATATAAATATCATTGCTACTGACGTTCTGTTCCGTAAAGTTTTTCGGTGTCCTAGGCCTATTTGTTATCTTACGTTTCAGAGGTCATCGTTACTTCGATCCCATGTAATCTTAAGGACACGCATTAACCCCGTACGTGACCTCGTTTCGTTTGTTACCAATTTCGATAGTTTCTTTTCGATGTGGTCATATCGACATACCAGAGGTCTGCATAGGACTTTTTCGCTCGAGCGCCAAGTAGTTCATAGCATAATCCGATTGGTAGCGCACATGCATGATGGGTAAAATTGTCACGACCGATAAATCCTCGAACTGTATAAGCCGAGCGTTAGACATTCGTTCTTGTTACAGTGATGAACTGTGTTGTAACATCATAGATGTTTATCATTTCAAAACTTTGCAGTTTATAACTAACCTCTGCATAGTACAACTACAAAACTTGCTTTAAAATGTAATATAAATGTTATAGGTAATTTTTTTTTTCCACACAGTGATTTTGTTTTTGCCACATCTGAAAGATGTTATTGGATGTAAATGTAATTATTATAAACGGAGAACACAATCACGATAATGCAAGAACTGTATCAAGTTTTCTAGTAATAATAATAATAATAATAATAATAATAATAATAATAATAATAATCTATAATAATTAGTGTATCAATCTTTGCGTCTGTAACAGTTGTGCAGCATGATTATTCGTTTTATTATATTTTCTGTGACGTTATATCTGTACTAATATTGTTATTAATCTACTGCTATATCAATAATATTTTGTAAAACGTTTCTACATTGTCGCAGTATATAGGCGGAACACTATGTATGGAGCTATCATATTATATATGTGGTAAATCAAATATTGAATAATTATTAATTAGCAATAATAACTGTATATCGAAGTTTTTCATACTATTTTATTTATAACTTCATGTTCCTGTTTTGGTACGTTCCATTGACTGTTCCATTAAACGTTTGTCATAAACGCAGAAAATAAAGCCTTATTTTTACCGTGTGAGCAAAACATATGTGTATCTTATCTGTCGCCTTCCATACAAGATAAGACATGTCGGTGAGATGACCTTGTACTGTGCTTCTATTTATTACGAGCGTATCACGACCGATCGTATCTCACTCGAGGGTGCGACACTCGATCGAGTTCAAGCGAGCGATTTAACTCCAATGCAGCACTCTGATACATACTGTGTATAGAGGATATTCTAAAAAAAAGTTTCAATATTTACGGAGGAGATAGCATGCATCAAAACAAGAAATAAAAGTCCTATAAACATGAATCCTAAAATTAGTATCTTCTGAGTAATGAATGAGCAAATGTTTACCATTACTGTATGAACAGCATATCTTCCACTGTGAGCTCTTTGGCGAGAGGAAACTGAATGTAACCGTTTGTCACTTCGTATTAGTTCGGTATCTGTTGAATCGGATCATGTTTTTTTGTTTTTTTTTTTTTTTGTGCCAAAGAGCTCTTCATGTGCTATCACAAAACGGAAAAAAATTATTTTAAAGTATCGTTGTGGCTGTTTCGATAGCGCGTGCGTCTTCCAAACCAAGGGTTCGATATTCAGTTCCCGGCATGGAGAATGAAATAAATTTATCTTCCCATCGACAAGACTGGATGTTTGTACTTTGTCTTGTGATTGTTCTGTGATATTTCAGCTGTGCCTCTGTGTCGTGTCGACCCCAGGAACAGGGAGATGTCTAGTGTGCGATAGAATGTATTGCTATCCCATACCCTCCAGTGATGTGAAAATAAAATGAAATGTTGGTAAAGCAAAATAACAAATACAAATTAATTTCACAACTTTAATGTTGTATTGTACTTATTACACGTCAAATAAGAGTAAGCTTTATGAACTTAGTATATTTTAATGAGTTACAATAGGCATAATTGAAATCTTAATATCGAAAATTTCATAATCATTCTCAAAATTAGACCTAAGTTATTTCATCACCAAATTGATTCTGTCTGCCAGTCTCTTCACCGATCTACAATAATCCCGCAGTTTCAATTGTAACTTACACTTAAAATTTATGTTCAGTGGTAGTCTATTATTAATTTCTTTATTAACATATCTTTATTTTGTTGAATTAAAATTGATATTAATTTAAGGACAGTTAAATATATAATCTAACAATAATTTGCTTATCATTCCATTTCAAAATATCTCCCAACCCAACAGAAATATGTAAATTTAATTAAAATTGAACACACATAAACTGAAAGATTTTGAACACTTTTGCAACATGATTTCCAGTGATCCGTGTGTTATTGAATGATTTTAATTGCGAGACCATTTTTATTGTTTTAGAATACAGGCAAAGGGGAATTATTACTCTCTTTGTGCATTTCCGATTATATGACAAATGCATTTCAAAATATGGAACTGTTTTATAAGCTTTTAATTAAAATCGTTAATTACGTACTGCATGTGACATCTAGTTTATGTAATTCTTTTTTTGTCCTGTGCACAAGGTTCGTTAAACTTTGCTTTAAAGATGCAATATCAGACAGAATATCGGAAAATGTTTTAAAACTCTACATCATTTATTTTCTTAAATTCTTGAGACAGGACGAAACTTTATTAAATAATATTGTTATAGTATTTTCAAACACTAAAATCTACCACACTGATAAGATCCTCAGATTTCAAAACTAAAATATAATTTATATATATTTTGATGTACCGAAGTACATATGATATTTCATGCAGATATTCTGCGTCATCACATGATGAAAGAGTGATGGAACGGAGAAAAATTCTCTCCGGCGCCGGGATTTGAACCCGGGTTTTCAGCTCTACGTGCTGATGCTTTATCCACTAAGCCACGCCGGATACAATCCCGACGCCGTTTAGAATCGTCTCAGATTAATCTCCATCTCTTGGGTTCCCTCTATATGATATGATATGCGTAATAAATCACTTTGTGATTTAAGACGGCGCCCATACCGTCGGATCCCGGCCAATCAGTCACTCATCTGAGTGCACCTCTACACATGTATGGACTTCGGTCCTTCGTTCATAGACATCTATGACGTAGTGCAGAGGGCGGCCACTAGAGGGAACCCAAGAGATGGAGATTAATCTGAGACGATTCTAAACGGCGTCGGGATTGTATCCGGCGTGGCTTAGTGGATAAAGCATCAGCACGTAGAGCTGAAAACCCGGGTTCAAATCCCGGCGCCGGAGAGAATTTTTCTCCGTTCCATCACTCTTTCATTAAAATATAATTTGTATAGGCTCTTACATGTAAACTTTTGCGATTATGTTTAGTTGAGAATATTCCTGTCTTCATTCATCATCATCATCATCATCATCATCATCATCATCATCATCATCCCACCAAGTATTAAGCCATGTGGCCCATTACTGTCTCTAAGAAGAATTATCCCTCCAGCGTTTCTTGGGATGTCCTAGTGATCCCTTTCCTTGGGGGACATAGCATAGCTTTTGGGATTCTGTGCAATGACTTCATTTATTATTATTATTATTATTATTATTATTAGTAGTAGTAGTAGTAGTAGTAGTAGTAGTAGTAGTAGTAGTAGCAGTAGTAGCAGTATTATTATTAATATTAATATTGTTATAATTATCATTATTATTATTATTATTATTATTATTATTATTATTATTATTTATTTTCTCAATCGTACTATCAGGGACTGGAATGCTCTACCGCAGACTTACTAAAGGCTTTACCAATAACCAAAAATGTATTTAAAAATAGCCCATTTGGCTGTAATAAATATATCATATATTTAAAAAAAAAAATGTATATATGTTATAATGAAAACAGGCTTAAGGACTTTACTAATAGACGGTAATACTGTTCGCTCAACTTATCTGGGCAGCTAAAAGAGCGGGGAAGCGGGGTGTAGCGAGGTTGCTTGTAGCGGTAGCGTAGCATGCGAGGGAAGGAGAGGGGCAGCGAGAGAGCACTAGGGAACCCAAGTGCCTAGATAAGTTGCGCGGACAATAGACTATTTTGTTGTTTTACAAGTATAGTGAGTAAGCAGAGAAACATAGTGAATCTCCAGTGATTTATATTAGGTGTGCAGTGTGTTGTAGTGAAAGTGCAGTGAGCTTATAAGTAAATTCTCAGAGTTATAGTGGCAGAGAAAAGAGATTGATTTACAGTGAAAGGGTGTGAGTTATAGTGATCGTCCTAAATTGCTTGTAATGGGGTCTAGGCTAGCGATTTGAGGTTAATATAGTAAGTATGATTCTACGGAATAATAAGGATGTAATTGATGTTCTGTTATTTGAAATATTGTATCAGTGAAGAAGTGTGTTGTGTCAGTGAAATGTGTTGTGACAGTGAATTGTGTTTGTGTCAGTGAAGTTCTATAGTTTACAGCGGTAGTGCAAAGTATTTGAACACAGAAATGTTTTTGAAGTGTTAGTGAAATCAGGATAGTGTCAGTAAAATGTGTCTTAGTTTCAGTGCTCTGAGTGAATTGATAGCGAAATGAGTGTAGTGCTGAAAGGTACTTACGCAAGTATGAACATATATCATATACACTCGTGGTTTTAAATTGTAACTTAGGGTTTAGATTTACTTTAATTAATTATATTATATTAAGTCATTCATTTAATTTAGGATGCTCCTTGTTAATATTATTATATATTGCTATTATTATTTTATTATTAATATTATGACTGTATTTTATTATTATTGTCATTATTGAGTGTAATTAGTTACCACTGCCACCGGGTATTTACCCATTTGCAGTGTGAATAAATACATACACATACACATTACTATTATTACTATTATTATTATTATTATTATTATTGTGGTTATTGTTATTGTTATTATTAGTGACACTGCAGTAAAATGTTGACTACATGAATTTATCATGGAAAGACTGTGAGATTACTAATAAATTCTCGAGGTGCAGACTAAGGAGAGAATTTACTTAGCAAACTCAGATCTTTGAGTGGCATTAGGACTTTTTCCTCAAATGGGGCGATAACACTAGAATCTAAATAAAATTCGTGAAGTGCGCCTTATGAAAATTACTTACATTTTGTGTACAATTACCAGTAAAATTGTAATGGCGCGTAAACTCTCCCACTGCATCCTGGGTAATAACAGAATGGTCATAAACTCATAATAATAATAATAATAATAATAATAATAATAATAATATGTTTTTAGTCAAAGGTTTCGGGGCAACTCCTGAAAGCTAGAAATATTCAACGCTTGAATAAGGTAGCGATGTACTTGCTCATTTGACCAAAGTGCATTATTTTCTTTACATAAAACTTTTTTTTTTTACAAACAAGAGAATCACAATCCAGATTTTCCGCAACTTTACTTTCACACACATCCCACATTAAAGAGAAATCTTTTAATAGGTATAGGCGCATTTTTTAGGAATTGTGTGATCTGATTTCGATTTAAGTTAATAGGCTACTTTTGACTTGTTTACGCGGTAACCAACGCATTGTCTCTAAAAATGTCCTCGGCTTTTCGTACTTACTAATATTAACATTTGTGTTATTATGAAGAGTTGATTTGATCATAGAGTATTCAGACCAAAGACTAGATGGCTCTATGTTCTTCGATTTCTCATAAAACAAGCTAATACAGTAGGCCATCTTAATTTACTTGCACTCCTCTACTTCTGTACGCACCAGTCGTTGAATTTCGTGTAACAGATAGGCCTACAATGAAGTTTTCTTCATTTTTCAGGAAGAATGACCAACGTTGCGTGTTGCACTGATTGTATAATTTCAGCTAGTGGAGCGTCAAATCCCTCCTCGCTGCTCATTTCGGTGTTTGAAGCGAGATTTAAAAGAGAGACTTCAGTAGCAATATTTGTTAATTTCTACGTAAACAATTCTGTTCCTAGGATCGGACTTCTCGATAATGTCTATTGTATACCATCAAGCAGGCTTTGACCGACTCAAATGAACTACAAATTATTATAAATTTATTTTCTGAATTTTTTAATATAATTCTTGTTCAATAGACGAATCGTAGATAAAATATTGTAGCCGACAAGTTACAAAACTAGCTATAATACTACATACCTATCTATCTATCTATCTATCTATCTATCTATCTATCTATCTATCTATCTATCTATCTATCTATCTATCTATCTATCTATCTATCTATCTATCTATCTATCTATCTATCTATCTATCTATCTATCTATCTATCTATCTATCTATCTATCTATCTATCTATCTATCTATCTATCTATCTATCTATCTATCTATCTATCTATCTATCTATCTATCTATCTATCTATCTATCTATCTATCTATCTATCTATCTATCTATCTATCTATCTATCTATCTATCTATCTATCTATCTATCTATCTATCTATCTATCTATCTATTAGTCAGGCCATGAACCAATGTAACTTGTGTGGCCACTATTAATATTTGAGGAGAAAAATTCGCTCCGGCATCGGGGATCGAACCCGGGTCCTTGGTTCTACGTACCAAGCGCTCTGACCACTGACCTACGCCGAATTCAATCCACAGCACCGGATCGAACCTTCCTCCTTCAGTGTTTCCCTTTGTGGCCTGACTCCAAGTTAGGCATATATGTTGACGTGTATGTCCAATGTCAACTGCCATTATATTAGGAGCGCACTCAGTTGAGTGACTTGTTTGGCCGGGATTCCGCAGTTATGATGCACTGCTAGCTATGAGAATATTGACAATTAATATTAGAGGAGAAAAATTCGCTCCGACGCCGGGGATCGAAACCGGGTCCTTGGTTCTACGTACCAAGCGCTCTGACCACTGAGCTACGCCGAATTCAGCTACCTGACAGATTTTTATGAAATTTTACACAGTAGTTAGAGGTAGCATATATGTTTTGTATGCAAGCTCTCGTTACGTTGGTATAAGGGGAACTACCCCTTATTGGGGGGCGCATTTAGACAAAATTAGAAACTTTTCTCCTATCTGACAGATTTTTATGAAATTTTACAAAGCAGTGACAAGTAGCATATATGTTTTGTATACAAGCTCTGATTACGTTCGTATAAGGGGAACTACCCCTTATAGGGGGGCGCATTTAGACAAAATTAGAAAGTTTTCCCCTATCTGACAGATTTTTATGAAATTTTACAAAGCAGTGACAAGTAGCATATATGTTTTGTATACAAGCTCTGATTACGTTCGTATAAGGGGAACTACCCCTTATAGGGGGCGCAATTAGACAAAAGTAGTAACTTTTCTCATATTTAACAGATTTTTATGAAATTTTACACAGCAGTTACATGTAGCATATATGTTTTGTATACAAGCTCTCATTTCGTTGGTATAAGGGGAACCACCCCTTATAGTGGGGGCGCAATTAGACAAAATTAGTAACTTTTCTCCTATTTAACAGATTTTTATGAAATTTTACAAAGTAGTTACAGGTAGCATGTATGTTTTGTATACAAGCTCTCGTTGGTATAAGGGGAACTACCCCTTATAGGGGGGCGCAATTAAACAAAATTAGTAACTTTTCTCCTATTTAACAGATTTTTATGAAATTTTACAAAACAGTTACAAGGAACATATATGTTTTGTATACAAGCTCTGATTACGTTGGTATAAGGAGAACTACCCATTTTAGGGGGCACAATTAGACAAAATTAGTAACTTTTCTCCTATTTAACAGATTTTTATGAAATTTTACAAGCTCTCATTACGTTGGTCTAAGTGTAACTAACCCTTATAGGGGGGCGCAATTAGACAAAATTAGTAACTTTTGTCCTATCTAACAGATTTTTATGAAATTTTATACAGTAGTTACACTTAGTACATTTGTTTTGTGTACAAACTCTGTTTGCGTTGGTATGAACAGAAGTGCCCCTTACAGGGGGATGCATTTAGACAAAATCTTATGAGAGAGGGGAAATGTAACATTTTAGGTACTATTGCACCTTTTGGACACTCGGGAAGCTTATTTGGTACATAATTAACAAGCTGTCATCTTGAATTCCCTCGATTATACTGCGGAAGCAGATTCGGTTCACAGATATTGAAATAACTGCAACCGAGAAAAATTGCACTACTGCACGTCGAAAGAATAGTGCTCATGAATTATTACTTCCGCAAATCTGCGCACCTTAAGACTAGATTTAAAATAGAGGTAAATAGTGGAGGAAGTGAAAAAAAAAATCATTTTTGGACGAACCAAAGGGTTTTTTTTTTCTCTACCTTAGCAAAGTCTGCACTCAATGGTTATATTTATAATTTGTCCCGTGTCCATTCATGCTAATTTGACATGCCATAATAACATTAAATGTAAGACAAACAAACAGTGTTACATACCTATAGAACTACTTGACATGTTGATACCAAATATGAATGGAATCGACCACTTACAACAGAGTTACAGCACAAGGAAAACGGCAGACTCGCGACGCTTGCCGAGTAAGAATGCTGGGTGGCGAAATGTGGCATGTTACCGGCTTCTTATCTCGCTATGCAGCCACCTCCGCTGATTAAGATTATCAATTCAGTGTTACTCAGTTATATAGGAAAAATAATTTAACGGTTCAATTTCATTTTTTACATGTCATTTTTCTCCATTTGTCCTCCTAAATATGGATTTTAGACCAATGTGCGCTGGAGCGAATTTTTCTCCTCAAATATTGTCAACATTACAGAGATTATTCTGTAGGACAAATTAATAAATCCACAATATTGTGTGACCACGTCCAATGACGTCACCTGCCCTTGCTACGGGCATGAGGATGCCGAATTTACGTTTAAAATTAGCCGTGCCGAGCTGCCTTTCTCAGTGATATCTCGGCATCAGACCTGTGCTACCACTCGAGTGATTTGTATTCGAGAAGTGTGCAACATTAAATAGATCATAGACACGGACGATGGCTGCACTCTGAGTGAGCCAGGACTAACCACGGAATGTCGTTGCATATGCGCAGAAATCAATTATATATTACTTATCACATCATAGACTACATTGCATTCACACCAACACAACTGTAGTTTCATTTCCGAGAATGCGTGACGTAATCTGCCTGTCGGTGTATTCCTGATACAGCGCAGAATTTGTTATGAATTTAAATAGGGACGTATTTCAAATATTTTCAGTTTTGATTTATTGAAGTTATGATATCGGGATTGGCTGATATGAATAATAGAAGCAGTTCTCATGGCAGATTATGTAGGACAGTGGATGGCATATGTATGAATCACTTTTTTATGTATATATCGACGTTCATTTTCAAAGTGCCTGTGTCGATGTACAAAAATAAACTATGACGTCATCTGGTAATTGCTGAGATTGCTGTGTAATGACGGGGTATAGCTGCATCACAATAGTCTTCAGCTGTTTCTCCGTTGTCATGTTGTAATGACACAAAGAATGGAGTGTTCGCATGGAAACTGATCCCTTTAGAGAAAGCGTAACGTACTATTGATTTTGCAATAATTATAATCATCATCATCATCATCATCAGCAGCAGCAGCAGTAACATCAACTTCAGCGTTAAAACCAATTCCATTTTCTCGTTTCATATTTGTTGTTTCAAAAGTTTTTCTATCATGCCACGTTTCTCCTTCCTCTAGGGATTTAGTTGTAAAGCAGTTTTGTTATGCGAATTTCTGATATTAGTTTGTTACGTTGTCGGGCGAATAAAGACAATTATTTCAATGAAAGACGGGAAGTAAGTCATACACCTAGGATCAAAAAGAGACATTACTTAAAGGAAAACTGAGAGAGGTAGAAACAAGTAATGAGAATAAAAACATTAGAGATTTGTATAAAGTCATAAAGAAATTCAGTAAACGTGATCAAGGATAGAATGGTGACTTGCTTGCGAACACTCATTCAATCTTGCACAGATGGAAAAATTTTTTTGGTCAACTAATAAATGTAAACAAGTTTAATAGAAATGATCCGGACGAAATTCAAATAGAAACTGCTAACCCATTCATACCCGAACCCACATTTTCTGAAGTCGAAATTGCGACTTCACTAATGTCCTTGCTCCCGTCAGACACACAAACTTACGGCCGCTGTTGCATTCGAAGTCTTCAAGCAGTGAAGTAAACACTGCATTGTATAGTGTGTTTCAGAAATATGGTTGCGTTTTCTATAGAAGAAAGAACCTATATTAATAATATCGTACTAAAAATTATATTCAAGAAACGATAAATTCAGTTTCAGAGAATATGCTTCAAAATGTTTTTAATAATATGCGTACTGAATTGAAGCCTGCATTGTAATGAACGGCAACCATTTTCAGCAACTTGTTTAAAAATTCAGATTAGCTTTTTTTGAATTGAGGTGGCTAGAAGCAAAGGAATGCTAGTGACATTTGTAATAACATGAGTTAAGTGCATCCAGTGTAAGCAAAAGTATCTAAAATTTTAGTGGCAAAGGGATATTTTAATCGCATCACACATTAAAATTTAAATAAAAAATTTCACCGATTTTACGAAAGCTTAAATATTTAAACCCCATTTTCTCAAAAGTAACTTAAGTGCACTTATAGCCCTTTACTTATGACCCCCTCAATTTAAATGCACTCTCTATATTGTATGATATCACCAATAATTAATATGCTAAATAAAGTAGACATTACATAACGAACATAGCCGCCTGAAAAGTTGAGTTTTTGAAAAAAAAAAAAAAATGTTACTACTCTACTGTATTTTGATAAATTCCGTAAAAGTGATGATCAAACTGAAAATCGTAATATCGTATTTCCCTACAACATAAATGGATACACTACTTTTCTCTCCTCCTATGCCTATTAAAATGATTTGTTTACATATTGCACTAGTAACATCAAACTCCTGTAATGGAAGGGGGAAACAGTGTTTCCGAGTATAGCCAGGTTAATGTTAAAAATGTTGGTAAAAATAAAGTGATGTCCCTGTACAAGAGAATGGAAGCGCATTATCTAGCGAAATTTATAAACTTCATCATCATCATCATTATTATCATCATCATCATCATCATCAGCAGCAGCAGCAGCATCATGGATTAAGCCTTATGAGGCTCGTTCCGGTCTCATTTTTTAACACTGTTGAGCCCATCTTGTTTTCGGTCTTCTACCTATTGGGTTATAGTTCATCATCAGTTTCGTTATGCGGTCTGCTTCCATTCTTTGTATATGTTGTTTCCAATCGTTTCTATATTGTTTTATTCTGTCTATTAATTTAAAAATGCTTAGTTCCCCCCTTATATCTCCACTTCTTTTCCTATCCAATAAGGTGTAACTTGCTACAGATCTTAGAAATTTCATCTCTGCTGCTTGTATTCTTCTTTTTTCTTTTTTAATCAGGATCCAAAATTCAGACCCATAAAGCAACATTGGCACTGCCATTATCTTATAAAATTTAATTTTTGTTTAATTTATAAACTTGTACTTGCTATTTGGGAAAAGGAAATTGTACCAGAACAATGGAAGTAGTCCATAATTGTACCTACATTTAAGAAGGGGGAACTTTCGAGGAATATCACTTTTGTTGACGTCGTACAAATTTTGTCCAATATTCTTTTGAGGAGATTAACTCCATATGTAGATGAAATTATTGGAGATCATCAGTGCGGTTTTAGGCGTAATATATCGACTATTGATAAGACTTTTTGTATCCGACAGATATTAGAAAAAAATGGGAGTATAAGGATAGGTTACAGTATATCAGTAATTAATAGATTCCAAAAATACATATTACTCACTTAAGAGAGAAGTTTTATATAGGTCTAATATTCTTATTGAATTTGATATTCCCAACAAACTAGGTCGATTAATTAAAATGTGTCTCAGAGAAACATGAAGCAGAGTCCGTGTAGACTAATTTCTGCTTGACGCTTTTACAAGCAAGGAGATGCACTATCACCTTTACTTTTTAACTTCGCTCTAGAATATGCCATTAGGAAAGTCCAGGATAACTGAGAGGGTTTGGAATTGAACGGGTTACATCAGCTGCTTGTCTATGCGGATGACGTGAATATGTTAGGATAAAATCCACAAACGATTAGGGAAAACAAGGGAATTTTACTGGAAGCAAGTAAAGAGATAGGTTTTGAAGTAAATCCCGAAAAGACAAAGTATATGATTATGTCTCGTGACCAGAATATTGTACGAAATGGAAATATAAAAATTGGAGATTTATCTTTTGAAGAGGTGGCGAAGTTCAAATATCTGGGAGCAACAGTAACAAATATATATGATACTGGGGAGGAAATTAAACACAGAATAAATATGGGAAATTCCTGTTATTATTCGGTTGAGAAATGTTGTTATGTAGTCTAGGTTCAAAAAGCTCAAAATTAGAATTTATAAAACAGTTGTATTACCGTTATTGTGTATGGCTGTGAAACTTGGACTCTCACTTTAAGAGAGGAACAGAGGTTAAGGCTGTTCGAGAATAATGTAGTTGGGAAATTATTTGGGGCTAAAAGAGTTGAAATTACAGGAGAATGGAGAAAGTTACACAACGCAGAATTGCACGCATAATTAAGAACATTATATCCAGACGTTTGAGATGGGCAGGGCATGTAGCACGTAAGGATGAATAGAGAAATGTACAAAGAGTGTTGGTTGGGAGACCGGAGGAAAAAATACCATTGGGGAGACCGATACGTAGATGGGAGGATAATATTAAAATGGATTTGAGGGAGGCGGGGTGATGGTAGAGACTGGATTAATCTTGCTCAGGATAGGGACCGATGGTGGGCTTATGTGAGGGCGGCAATGAACTTCCGGATTCTCTGAAAGCCATTTGTAAGTAGGTATGTTACGTTGTCTCCATCTTCCTCTATACTTGTGACTTGCTTCGTTTAAATTTAAAAAATTCCAATTTTCTCTTCCAAATTCGGGTGCTTAAACTACAAATCCCTAAACTAAAAAAAAATGTCATCTTTAACCTTTCGATACTCTTCATGTAGGCTACAGATCGCATTCGCGTAGCATATATTTCGTCTGGTTATATAACCAGCAGCGCTATGCTGGGAAAGTAGAGTGGAGGGGCTGCCACCTTAGAGTTTCTCTACATAACCTGTTTGTGCACTGAACACTTTTCCAACTGTATTGCGATAAGTGTACTCTACTTTCTATACTACTGATGACTTCACTCGTATCTCTGGGCAGTTTCTCTCCTTATACTGAGTTTCTGAAAGTACTTTTTCGCCAAAGGACGGGTCTGTTAAGAACAGAGGTCTCCAAAAAGCGTATAGTCATTCGTGCTCTCGATTCTGCCCGCAGAACACAGTGTGCTGTATGGCTAGAGAAGGGGGAGAGACTCGTACCTCAACAGATGGGAGCGATCAGTGGGGGATCGCGGCAACGGTCTGCTTATGTTTAAAAATAATAAAATCAAAAGGATAAGAAATATCATACGTTTGCATATTATTTTAACATACTAGGAAGCTTCTACTTTTGATTGAGGAATATTCAATAATGCAATAATTCATTTCGCATTACATCTAGAAGACATTCTGTAAAGGGCTTCATTGATTTTCCAATATTCCAAGTTAGAACATAGCTAGCAAGAAGATTTTTGTTTAAGACTGAGGATACTTGTGTGATTTGGGTTTGTATTTTCTTGTTTCAAATTTATCAAAATATTTGTACGTATTTCACCTAAAATGAAACGAAAAACTATAAGTATATAAACTGAGTGCAAACGTATCGTGATATACTGATTATTATGTGAAACAAATTTTTTTTATTTTATTTAAATTTAAATATACAGAATAAATAATATAATTACAAAACAAACAAGAGAAATAGAAATAAAATAATGCAAGGAATATAAAAAAAGATGCAGTAGTATTAACAAAATTTGAGACCGAATGAGCAGCGCTCGTGCTCGGTCGCAGTTCAGATATAATATTAAAATAAAAAATAATAGTAATAAATATAAATAAGTAAAATAAAATAGGAACTAAAATATAATTACAGCGGCAATGGAATTATATAATATAATATTAACACTAGAGAAAAATAATAACCAACAGTTATACAGACGTCTAAAATAAATTATTTTCACATGTCCAACATGCCTGTAATTCTATGATATTCTTTGTGAAGAATCGAGTAGTGTCGTCGCATGTTAAATTTTAACACCCCTTAAGAATTTTCGAACAAATTAAACATTTCATATTCTCCCCACTAACACGAAAGTATATTTCTCCTCCCTTTCATCCATGAATGTACTACGTCCATGATTAGAAGACATTGTGAAACGGTGGAACACTCCGACCAACACAATGATAATGGCAGTCCGCCACTGCTCTTCGTTTACGCATAAACATTGAGTACAGTACAGGTGGGGATGGGTGAGGCGGAGCGCGCTCATTACGTACTGGCTTCGGTTTTGTTCAGGGGCTTACTCGCTAGTACGCTTTCGGAAATGTCTGATTAAGAATCATCCAGTTTTCGCTAGAAGTTGCAGCTTTCGTCTCCTATGTACAGCATGCTGGGTCGATACCAAGACTGATGGCATTTTCTTAATTAAATATTCAAGTCTACGAAACGCAGTGTCCTGTTTTATAAAATCTCCGTGTACATGGTATATTGCTTATTTCTTTCACCACTGGAAGCTTGACATGCAGAATTCCACGTGACTATGATAGCAATGGAACTGTTTATTTCTCGCCGTCTGTTTCAGTAAAGTTCCACGTCAACTGATCTGCAGTTGCTTTCATACCACGCCACACGCGCTATTCGCAGAATACATTTCGCAGAGAAGGAACGAATGGAGATGGATGGATTTGTCACTAGTAGAACACTTCACTATGCCAATAAAATTGTCTCCCTTTCTTTGGA
The DNA here is from genome assembly GCF_040183065.1 of Periplaneta americana. Classification (NCBI taxonomy): domain Eukaryota; kingdom Metazoa; phylum Arthropoda; class Insecta; order Blattodea; family Blattidae; genus Periplaneta; species Periplaneta americana. The sequence goes on from NC_091117.1 coordinate 227,249,939, forward strand.
ACCTCACGTGGAACTGGGGCAGCGCCTCATTTTCTGCTTCATACTGTTGTGTTGTGTGACATGAATTTTGTAAAGATTCCACAATCATTTTTCTTTTCAGAGTCGTAAATTATTCAGGAAAATTTTAAGTGAACATTTTTAATGCAAACAAATGACAAGTTATTTCCAGAGATTAGTTTGCACACTTCAATAAAAAGATTTAGGATGACTTTGTGTGTTATAAATGTTCACAAAAATTCTGGTTATTATTTTATATCATTTTTTTTATAGTTTGTAAAAAGAATGTACTGTAAACTTCAAATTTAACAGCGGCACATATCCTAATATTACATTGTTTAGTTCTAGAACCGCAGCTCGTAGGTTTATTGGACCCACCTAAAGGTGAATGCTCTAAACTGGCGATAACAAATTCAGAATTTTCTTCGAAGGCGTAGTTGGAGTATGGATGGTTGGGTGTGTTGATGCTGACTTATATACTGACAGACACCTGTGGAGTAACGGTTAGCGCGTCTGGCGGCGAAACCAGGTGGGCCGGGTTCAATTCCCGGGGGAGGGCAAGTTACCTGGTTGAGGTTTTTCCGGGGTTTTGCCTCAACCCAATATGAGCAAATGCTAGGTAACTTTCGGTGCTGGACTCCGGACTCATTTCACCGGCATTATCACCTTCATCTCATTCAGACGCTAAATAACCTAAGATGTTGATAAAGCGTCGTAAAATAACCTACTTAAGAAGTATGCATTTATTTACACTGCAAGTGGGCAAGCACCCGGTGTTAATGGTACAAACAATATAAACAATACACAATAAAATTACAATACACAATACAGTTATACAATACACAATACAATTTTGCACAATAATTATAATTAATAATAATAATACATAAAATAACCTAATTAATAAGTGAACCTAATTTTACATCACAATCTACATATGTATAGGCCCTATATAAGTTTTACATTGGTACTGATAACAATCTTTCACTTTATTCTCATCTCACTCACGGCACTGGCACTACGACACATTTCACTGACACTATAGAACACATTTCACTGACCTATACAACACATTTCACTGACACTATAGAACACATTTCACTGACACTATAGAACACATTTCATTGACGTTATAAATTATCACTGATCGGAACTGTTCCCTGCACTGTAAACCATAACTTCACTGACTCACCTCGCTTCACTGATACAACAGTTCAAATAAGTCAAATAATTACACCCCTATTCATACGTATAAAGAAAACTACATTTAAACTAAACTTACAATTCAAACCAATAAATGCAGACTTATGCATATAAACGGACGTACAATGATTATCATACAAACTTCTATGGATGATGGTGTTTAGTCAACTGTCCGAACACAGGTTGTAACCTCATAAGTGATACCACTAAGGGATCAGTTATGAGACAGCTAAGTCAGGAGATAATGGGGTATTGTGGCCAGTTCCTTTCCGCCCTCCATTTCATACATCACCGACTAGCTACATATTACCCTAATCAGACTTCAGATGTATACAATGTTCTTCCTCTGACACATATCGTCAAGTGAGATGTACTGCCTGGTAAGAGAAGTAGGCTACGTAGCAGCCAGAACCTCAATCAGAGGTACTTATGGATGATAAAGAGATTATTGCGAACAACTTTCATATAGGAACCCGTGTCCGGAGACTCTTCGGTTTCTAATTGCAGAACGTAATGTGTGGGCTTAACGGTCTAAGTTATACTGCAGTATACTAACTCAAAAATGTCCCTTATTAACATGATATGTTTCTTTTTTATTCTATATTTCTATGGTAATGTTAGTAAACAGTACAAAGTTCATGGGAATAGGTACAGAACCTTGTTCACAGCGTACATTACGACAGCCATCTAGCATCGAACTCATGGCCAATGCACTGGAACCTCACCTCAGTTATTAGGTATTATCTTTGTATGACGTTGAACTTATTTGAGTTAAGCATTACGTACAGACGTTAAGGGTGTTTGAGAATAAGGTGCTTAGGAAAGTATTTGGGGCTAAGAAGGATGAAGTTACAGGAGAATGGAGAAAGTTACACAACGCAGAACTGCATGCATTGTATTCTTCACCTGACATAATTAGGAACATTAAATCCAGACGTTTGAGATGGGCAGGGCATGTAGCACGTATGAGCGAATCCAGAAATGCATATAGAGTGTTAGTTGGGAAACCGGAGGGAAAAAGACCTTTGGGGAGGCCGAGACGTAGATGGAAGTATAATATTAAAATGGATTTGAGGGAGGTGGGATATGATGATAGAGACTGGATTAATCTTGCTCAGGATAGGGACCGATGGCGGGCTTATGTGAGGGCGCCAATGAACCTCAGGGTTCCTTAAAAGCCAGTAAGTAACTAAGTAAGTAAGTATAAACAGAACCTACACTTTATAACTTTGTGATAGGGAAGATCGCGATTAGACTGAAATCCATAACTTGCTTCTCATGGTTTGCAAAATTATTGTGATGGAATCTAGTGGTAACTTTGAATGCGGAGCTGAAGCTGTGTTAATAATTTACGAGGAAAAGAGTCGCGATGGGTGAACCATGCATTCAATGTTTAATGCGAACCGCCCGTGGTTGCTCTCTCCAGAGGTGAGTGACAAGCGTTTGTGGGGTGGGAATTCCTCTGCAGAGTGCAGAGTGCTTCTGGGGAGGCGTGCAGCATACACTTCCACCAGATATTTCTATTTGTCTGGATTCGAACTGACAGCCGAGATCTGAGCAGGTGTGTAATATATTAGGTAACTACGTTTGTCTAGAAGCGTCTAGATATTTCTTTCGATTTGTCACTACTGTATAGATGCCTTGACTATGGACATTTGTATAGTACTTGACAGGCAGACATTGAGTGACGTGCCTCAAAACAAACTGAATTCAAGAGAGGAGTATTACTGCCTATTCTGTTGTATGCACATACACTTCACACGAGAAGAAGTCATATTCCTTTGTCAATATCAATACCACAACCACCGCCACGAACTTGATCATGATTATCATCATTAATATCATCATCATCATCATTATAATCATATTCATCATGTCCACACCTGTGGAGTAACGGTCAGCGCGTCTGGCCGCGAAACCAGGTGGCCCGGGTTCGAATCCCGGGGCAAGTTACCTGGTTGAGGTTTTTTCCGGGGTTTTCCCTCAACCCAGTACGAGCAAATGCTGGGTAACTTTCGGTGTTGGACCCCGGACTCATTTCACCGGCATTATCACCTTCATTTCATTCAGACGCTAAATAACCTAGATGTTGATACAGCGTCGTAAAAACAATAAAATAAATAAAATAAAATCATCATCATCATACTATTTTAGTTTCTTTCCTCATTTTCAATTCTATAACAACCGCGGGAATTGAATCAGTTTCGAATTCACTTTCCGTTATATTACTACTACTACTACCACTACTACTACCATTACTACTTCTACCACTACTACAACTACTACTACCATTACTACTTCTACTACTACTACCACTACTATTACTACCACCACCACTACTACTACTACCATTACTACTACTACCACTACTACAACTACCAATACTACTTCTACCACTACTACTACTACTACCACTACTACCAATACTACTTCTACCACTACTGCTACTACCACTACTACTACTACTACCACTACTACTACTACCACCACTACTACTACCACCACTACTACTGCTACTACCACTACTACTATTACTACCACTACTACTACCACTACTACAACTACTACTACCAATACTACTCTACCACTACTACTACTACCACCACTACTACTGCTATTACCACTACTACTACCACCACTACTACTCATACTACCACCACTACTACCACTACTACTACTACCACTACCACTGCTACTACCACTACTACTACTGTTACTACCACTACTACTACCACTAGTACAACTACTACTACCACTACTACTACCACTACTACTACCACTACTACTCCTACTACCACTACTACAACTACTACTACTACCAATACTACTTCTACCACTACTACTTCTACCACTACTACTACTACCACTACTACTACCACCACTACTACTACTACCACTACTACTCCTACTACCACTACTACTAATACTACTACTACTACCACTACCACTACAACTACTACTACTACCAATACTACTTCTACCACTACTACTGCTACTACTACTCCTACTACCACTACTACAACTACTACTACCATTACTACTACTACTATTACCACTACTGCTACTACCACTACTACTACCACTATTACTACTGCCACTACTACTACTACTACTACTACTACTACCACTACTCCTACTACCACTACTCCTACTACCACTACTACCACTACTCCTACTACCACTACTACTGCTACTACTACTACCACTACTCCTACTACTACCACTACCACTACTACCACTACTACTACTACTACTACCACTACTCCTACTACTACTACTACCACTACAACTACTACTACTACCACTACTCCTACTACTACTACTCCTACTACTTCTACTACTACTACTACCACTACTACTACTACTACCACTACTCCTACTACTACTACTACTACTACTACTACCACTACTCCTACTACTTCGGTTCTAATAGTCTTGCGAAAGATAAACAAATTTTGAGTCCAGTATGATTTGCAGTAAAGAGAATTTAATAATTTAATTTGAGATTGCCATTATCTTCATATCATGTCAATACTTTCATATACGTATCCTCTTCTTCAACGTACGACGTTTCGAAGTCTAATTAATTAGCTTTGGTTTTTTTAACAATTAAAATCTTGTGATAAATTAAATTTAATAATTTTGTTAACATGGATTGTTCACATAATGAAGATTGCGAATCATCACTATTGCAGGCATCTAATGAAGTAAAATAGGAAATTTTATTGACCAGAATTTAAGTTGGGATAAACACGTTTCTTATTTATGTAACAGACTTCGTAAAACAAATTGTAAGTTTGTTATTGTTCGTTCTTATGTCCCTGAAAATGAAGGGCTTTAATGGAAAACAAGAAATGTCCATTGTTAGCAGTATCATGATGTATGTGACAGTCTATAGGTGACAACTGGACTACAGTCAAAAGTTTAAAAGTAGAAATGTCCGTGTTAGGTGTGGTTCGATGGTTGAAACCAGGAATGTTCAGGTATTAAAACTTGTGTTTCTCGATAATGATGTTTTCCCCCGACAACCATAAAATATTCTGTGATTAGTTTATGTAGCTTTGTTTTAATCTGTCATTCAATTTTGTGTAATCGGAAGGAGAGTGACAACAAAATTTACACTTTCTCTACTAGAATTTCTTCTAAAACAAATAATTAAAATGTGCTTCAAGAAGTTAATTGATTATTCAAGAAATTTTATTTCTCCAAATTTACGAGCTGTTAAGGCTGGTACACAATAAACCTGGAACGGAAACGACAACGAGGACTACAACAGAAATATTGTTAAAATATTAGTAGCCTACATTATGCAACGAGCCTATAATGATAGTAAATAAGACGCAAGTATGTTTGTTTATGAAACGAGCACAAGCGAGTTTATAATTTTCATACGAGCGTCTTAATTACCATTATAGGCAAGTTTCATACGACTTTTTATGCTCGACCATATTTCTAATTTGAAATTATTCAGATGTATACATTTTATTTGTATCTGACAAGATCGGAAGTGACCTTGTTCTAGGTCGTGAATTGTGAGATGTGCTCAGACGCGAAAGTATTGAATTTTTCCGAGGAACAATAATGTCATTGACCTTGATGTAATGCAGAGAATGCATAGCCTGGAAATTGATTTAGAATTGAAAAACAAGATGGCAAATTGAATTTATTTGAATATTATTTACAATTAACGCTAATTATTATAGTAACAGAACATAACCTTCTGCGACAGTATTGGATTTCCAGCCTCCGTGACGTTTCCCTCGTCTTTCGATTGCATATCCGAGAATAATCGAAAACCTGAACTTTAATGAATAGGTGTACTTTAATGACATGCATTAAAGGACTGCTACCAGTTGGATAATTACTACATTTCGGCATGGTCGAGCATAAATGTATTTCCGTTCTCGTTCTCCTTTCAGTTCCCGGTTTATTGTGAACCGGCCTTTATTCTTAGAAATTCATATCGCATGTTATAGTGCGTAATTTAAGGTTTTATAAAGCATATTGCAAGCATTATAAACGCATATAAATCTCGACTCTAATAGTCACGAACCAGCACGGGACATTAATGTCTTGCACAAGTGTTAAGCACGGCGTGAAACCGAAGTTTGAGACACTTCAAGGTAAGCAAAGACAAGAGATCCACATCTGCGGATCGCATCCGACCTCGCCAGGATTTCTTTCACAAACGCTTGTAGTAAAATTTGTGATTGTTTTCATATTTAATAGTTTTATAATTCTGTGTAATTATTCCCATATATAAAGCAGGAGATAAACAAAATGTTGAAAACAATAGAGGGATTATTATCCTCAACACATGTTATAAGATATTTAGTAGGATTCTAAATGAAAAATTAAAAAACATGCTGAAACTTTCCTTCTGGAGTGTCAAAATGGCTTTAGAAAAGGAAGATCATGTGTAGATCCATTATTTAGTATCGAACTATTGTTAGAAAAAAAGAAGATAATTTAATTTAGAAACCCATATAGCTTTTATTGATTTTGTGAAAGCTTTTGATAAAGTCCGAAGAGACATTTTATTCGACATATTACAAGATAAAAATATTCCAAATTTGCTACTACAAAGTATAATAGAAATCTACATAGACAGGAAAATGTGTCAAAATAAATAACTGCATATCCGAAACAAAATTAGTTAATAATGTAGTTCGACAAGATTGTCCACTATCACCAACTTTATTTAATATTTATATAAATGAAATTATTTTAAAATGGAACCAAATCTACAAATCAGGAATCAAAATCTCTAACATTAAATACCTTACTCTATGCCGATGATCAAGTCATAACTTCCAATTCAGAGGATAATTTAGGACGAAGATTATATACATTAAATAAAATATTAAAAGATTTTGGGATGGAAATTTCAGCACAAAAATCAAAAGTAATGGCATTTTTAGGACAAGACCCAGTCAGAAGTAAGATAATACACAATAAGCAATGCCTCGAACAAGTGCAAAATTTCAATTATCTGGGTTGTGAAATATCTTATCAAAATGAAAAAGATGTGAACAAGAAAATTACCAAATTTACACAAATTCTTGGAATAATAAACAATATATTAAACGCTGAATTGGTACAAAAATCTACAAGAATAAAAATATATAATACACTAGCATTACCCTCCCTTTTATACGGAAGCGAGATTTGGACATTAAAGAAAAAATACATGAACAGAATCAAAGCAACGGAAATGAAATTTTTCAGGAGAACAGCAGGATATACTCTTTTAGACCGAAAAAGGAATGAAGAAATTTTAGAACAATTAGAAGTACAGTCAGTAGAAGAAAAATCAGCAGATACAAATTAAATTGGCTAGATCCTGTAAGAAGAATGGAAAATTCAAGAATCCCAAAAATTATGATGCACTATAAACCTAAAGGACATCGTTGACCAGGAAGACCTTTTAGAAGACTGCTAGATGGGGCCGAAACAGGTCTACAGAGGCCTAATTCGTGAAGGATGATGATGATGATGATGATTCTGTCTAAAGTTTCATTCTTGTGAAATTAAAACTTTTGATTGTGTTTATTTGTGTATTTTCAATTATAATAAAAGTGAAGAGGATGAAGATATGAGAAGTGAACGAAAAGGAAGTGCGAGACTGGGAAGCTTAGCAACTGCTTGTCCACAGTAATCAGATAAGAACGTTAGTCCGTCCTTAACTGTGAATTGGTCCTTCAGTGAGAGAGTTATCGGAGTCACTCTGCAAATATTTAATGTTTGCCTGAGCAATAAGCTGTGAAATCTGAAGAGAAATGGCGCATTCCGCAAAATGGCGGGTCACTCCTTCCTTGCTGCGGCAGAACCACCCCCACTTACGGTCGTTAAGGATATATTACAAATTGGGGGGTTAATAAAAGTGAAAAATGAATAGAGCGGGGTGGCGGCAGATCTTTTTATAGCAACGATAACTTCCATCTTGGCAAATGAGCTGCGTCACTGCCCGTTATTGAACGTTAAAACTTGGAAATGTGGCAACCTTGTAAAGAAGTTGAGCAAAGTTTTCAGATTTATGTGTACAGTTGAAGACTCCGCTTCAATTTCAAGATATCGATAAAATCTTCGTGAAGCTAAGACTTTTTTTTATCGTAGTTAAAGTTTTACTTCAAAGTTAATTACTGAGCTTTTACACTAAATATAAATTGTAATTTGTTGTCCTTGATTTAATATCTTCGGAAATCATGGGTGGCCATTCAAATATTCCGGATTGCAGTATTCAGTGGTGACATGTATTGAAATTTAGAACTCGTATATCCTTCGTATGAGGATTATTTGAATTTAGCATACAAACAAACGAGAGAGAAATTGAAACACATTTGCTTCCCAACATCACTAAGAAATTCTAACAAATACTACAAGAATAAAATATATTCGACTAGACATTTATAAAGAGCGGCGTTAGTAACTTATGTGAAATTCATACTAGAACAAATTGAGACGGCTACTGCATAGCGCAGTCGGATAAAGCGCTTGCTTGCTTGCCGATCCGGAGTTACGCTTAATAATAATAATAATAATAATAATAATAATAATAATAATAATAATAATAATAATAATAATAATAATAATAATAATAATAATGTGTGTATGTATGTATTTGTTAACACTACAACTGGGTATACACCCGGTGGCAGTGATATATAATATACAATAATACCAGCATAATTCTACAATAATTACAGCAATAAAAGAAAAATAAAAAAAATAAAATAAACCTAAATATATTTCTAACTACTTATAAATAAATAGATGCAATAAACCTAGGACTATAACTAAAAACTATTCTATAATAACGCCTACAATAAGCAAAAGTAAACCTAACTTATAAGTACTTCCATTTCACCCAACTATTACCAATTTAAGTAATTACATATCACCTTAATTAATTACAAATCAACTTAATTACATATCATCTGAATTAATTACATATCACCTTAATTTATTTACATATCAACTAAATTACATATCATCTTAATTAATCACATATCACCTTAATTAATTACAAATCAACTTAATTACATATAATCTTAATTAATAACATATCACCTTAATTAATTACAAATCAACTTAATTACATATAATCTTAATTAATTACATATCATCTTAATTAATTACATATCAACTTAATTAATTACATGACACAACTTAGATAATTACACTGCACCTACAATTACATTTTCAGTCTAATCTTCTCAACCTTTCCTTAAATGTATTGATTTTGAGAGGACCACCCTGAAAGATTGCCGCAGGTAAGCTGTTCCAGTCTACTATTGTGCGGTTAACAAAGGAAAATTTTGCCACGTCCGTTCTTTGTTTTCTACATTTAAACTTCCTAATATGATCAGCCCTGCCTAAGTATGATGGTGACACTAACCTAGCATTGAGGTTGCTAATCTAGCATTGATAATAATAATAATAATAATAATAATAATAATACTAATAATAATAATAATAATAATAATAATAACTACTTCCGTCACTCAGCTATGATTATAGGTTTTGACATGATTTTCAACATTAGCTCTGTATCTCAGTTTTCAGAATATATTCTAAACTTCAAACGTTGAAAGAGCTTTCCAAAAATGCACTTCATAAAGTTGAAGCATGCGCGTACTAGTAGACCCTTAGACACGGCGAGTAGGGACTAGTGACCCTTGTGAGCTGGTTAGCGCGTCCTCACAGCAGACATTTAGCATTCCTCTGCTGCTCAGATAATATCTTAATGAGAGAAGTTTAAGGTCGTATTTCAAAACGAGGATGACACAATATAGCAAATTTAAACTTAGTGCCCAAGGAATGCACTCATTTTCTGCGATACTTGCTGTTACTCTAAATTCTCCACTGCATTTCGTGATACAAGAAATGAAATTGTACTATGTGACTAGATTATGTGTGAATCTTTGAGCAGTTGAAGGGTAAGTATCACGAGGTCCGCGATAAGAGCTGAAGGCGATGTGCCGCCAGATGGCAGGCCGTAGGACACTTTAAGAGTTGGAGAGGAAAAAGAAGGGAATTTTTATTTAAAAACGGGAAATTCGGAACCATATAACAATTAAAGATAGACAAGAAATAACGTCTAGGTTGAATTTAGTTTAATAGTTTATTTTTGGCTTGAAAAGAAACAGTGCAAGACAATAACTGTTATCATATGATCTGTGTAATATTACTTATAAGTATACAGAAAACCCACAACAACAACAACACATCCAACCACCCCACACAACACAAACAAGCTGCATTCCGAACAATGGTACACAGACTACTCAACATACCAATGAACCAACAGGATTACAACGACGAGCTAAACACAATCAAAGACATAGCACAAGAAAACGGATACAACCCCAACATAATAGACAACATAATACGTAAGACAAAACATAATCACAAAAAACAGAAGAATACAACACACACACAAGAACACAAAAAATACATCACACTAACATACGAAAACAAAAATACACAAAAAATTGCAACCTCATTCAAGAAATTAAATTACAACATCGCATACAGAACAAATAACACTCTACAAAAACATCTCAACACACAAACAAACAAATACAACCACACAGGCTTATACAAACTCAAATGTAACACCTGCAACAACTTCTACATAGGACAGACAGGCAGATCGTTTCAAACACGTTACAAAGAACACATCACAGCCATAACAAAATTACAAAACACCTCCACATATGCAGAACACATCACAAATGCTAACCACACCCACAGAGACATCAACACAGACATGGAAATACTACACATCCAACCAAAAAGCCAGAAACTAAACATACTAGAACAATATGAAATATACAGACACACGAAAACACACCCCAACGAAATTCTCAACACACAACTCAACTTCAAAACACACACACTCTTTGACTCTACACTATACCACAGGAACACACCCTCACAGGAAACAGAACAAGTGGCGCCAAGACCAACAACGATCAGTTCTGAAGATGACCCATAAATAGGTCGAAACATGTAAACGAGGTACGTTGAAATTTAACACTGGATAGTCTTACCATACATATTCCGTAGTGATACAGTGTTAAAAGTTGTGTAATCAAGATGTATGCTAATAAGTATTGATTTACCTGCGTTCAGACAACAAAACTTGCAATTACTGTTTCTCTGTGTCCAGGAGAAAGCCGAATCACAGGTTTACATTAGGCTATAGTATTCTAAGTTTTTCCTGTAATATAAATAGAAATCTCGACAGTTTAAAAGTACAAGATAATGGCGTAGTTTAATTAAAATTAGTTTAAATGTCAAACACTTCAAATGTCCTAGTGTCTCAACATTCCTGTCGGAAAATCGGGTTGTAATAATAATGTAAACGCGCAAGAAAGTGGAGACAAAGTAGTTCAGAGTAGTTACAAGTTACAGAGCGGTTCAGAATGTTTTTATTCTTTACGGCAAATCTGATTGGCAGACGGATATAGCTGTATAGAGCAAGTTTGAATCCGCGCCAGGAAAGAGTTTATTTTGTCTTGTCATGGAGAAATTTTGTGTTAGAAAGGGAAATTACAACTATAGAGATAGAAAGTCCTACAGTCATCTGGCAACAGTGACGGTATGCAGTGTCATATAAACTCTCGACCGGGCAAGTTCAGCGCGGACAATTCTAGCCTTCAAACGAGGCGCAACAGTGACGTAGAAGCGCGTGCCTGCATGCATTCTGAGATTCTACGTCATTGTTGCACTGTTACTGTATAAATGCCCGCTAGACTGAACGCACGTATTTCTTAGCTATACTGTTTGTATAGTCTGCTAAGAAAGCGCAAATGGAAAATAATTGGCCTAATTATTCTATTCCTCAGCGAGTGTTTATGATTTGTAAACCTTTGAGAATCCTCTCTTGATGTCCAAGAACTCCATGGTTCTTTAAAAAATATATCAACCAAGACTGCGTTGTCTGGGTTTCATAATTTTGTTTTATAAGGAATTAGTTGCAGGAAATCATATTGCTGGTTTGTTTTTTTATTCTTGTAAAAGCGTTTTACTCATTGGATATTCAAATAATGATTGCTAAATTAGAAGCACTTAGTTTTAGAGATACATTCTTACATTCTCTAAAATTAATGTCACAGTTAAAAATACATTACTTTTATTCCAGTTATGATATAAATATTGGTGTCCCTCATGGCTTAGTGTTAGGACCATTATTTTTTCTTCTGTATATAAATGGCATGCCTGCATTTGTTACTGATTAGAAAAGTATTTTATTTTATTTGGTTATTTTACGACGCTGTATCAACATCTAGGTTATTTAGCGTCTGAATGATATGAAGGTGATAATTTTTTTATTTTTTTAGTAGGTTATTTTACGACGCTTTATCAACAGCTTAGGTTATTTAGCGTCTGAATGATATGAAGGTGATAATGCCGGTGAAATGAGTCCGGGGTCCAGCACCGAAAGTTATCCAGCATTTGCTCGTATTGGGTTGAGGGAAACCCCCGGAAAAAACCTCAACCAGGTAACTTGCCCCGACCGGGATTCGAACCCGGGCCACTTGGTTTCGCGGCCAGACGCGCTGACCGTTACTCCACAGGCGTGGACTTAGAAAAGTATTAATGCATGTGGACAACTAGATAATCGTCTCATCGCGAAGTTGTGAGGAATTAGTTAATGATATTCCAAATGCTGCGGCTCATTTTAATAGTAATAAATTACTAGTTAATGTCACCAGAAGAAAAATTGAGTTTAAATTTCCATTTGAGATCTATTAATGATGACTTTAAATTTAACTTTGATTATATTCTGACCAGTGGTCAGAAACATGTCAGATATCTTGTTTTGTATGTTGATGAATTACTGGATTGAATTGGATTTTAGGCAAAAATATTCCTTGCTCTAATCATTACTTAAGTTCTGGGTATTTTTAAGGATAATTCTGGCGACATGAATAGAAAGTTTATATCTCAGAAACATTTCAAAATAAATTAATGTTTCATTTAAAGCTCATTTTATAAATCTTAAAATTCGTACTGTTCCTTATATATATTATATTTATGAAAAATTAAATTCTAATAAGATAAAATTAACTTCAGTTACATATTTAAAATTGATATTTTCATATCAATGATACTCTTTACGGAATTCTTTCTAGCCAAAGAATAACAAATATGAGTATTCATTATATATTGTTGGCATTAGGTTTTATAAAAAAAAATGCCAAATAACTGCAGACGTTTATTGCTAAATGAATTTAAAACCAAGTTAGAATTATTTTATTCGACAATTGCTTGTATTCTATATTGGAATTTTTACATGATATATTTAAAGACCATATTACATTTTTATTGACAATATCAACAACTTACTTACTTGCTTACTTACTTACTTACTTACACACTTACACGCTTACTTACTTACTTACTTACTGGCTTTTAAGGAACCCGGAGGTTCATTGCCGCCCTCACATAAGCCCGCCATCGATCCCTATCCTGAGCAAGATTAATCCATTCTCTATCATCATATCCCACCTCCCTCAAATCCATTTTAATATCTTCCCATCTACGTCTCGGCTCCCCAAAGGTCTTTTTCCCTCCGATCTTCCAAGTAACACTCTATATGCATTTCTGGATTCGCCCATACGTGCTACATGCCCTGCCCATCTCAAACGTCTGGATTTAATGTTCCTAATTTTGTCAGGTGAAGAATACAATGCGTGCAGTTCTGTGTTGTGTAACTTTCTCCATTCTCCTGTAACTTCATCCCTCTTAGCACCAAATGTTTTCCTAAGCAGCTTATTCTCAATCACCCTTAACAACAAATGTAATAATGATTATTATGACATTAAAATGAACATGAATACATTATTTGAAGAAAAATTTTCACGTGATCGAGTTCCAAGTCGTACTACGATTTGTGGTTTAGTTAATAAATTTCGAGGAAGCAGAAAGTGTTCAAGATAAGAAACGAAGAATATAACGTACAGTGCTCACAAAAGAATCTCTGGATAACATTCGAAACGGCCTGGAGACGTCCCTTAAAAATCTCATTCCGAAGAAAGTTATGCAGTACCTCAGAGATGACCGCAAATCTCTGTTACCATGACAACTACGAAATCTATTCAATTTTGTACGAATTTCAAGTAAATGTGACATTAACTGTTACGATAAACGAAGTAATTTATTACACAGAAAACATACGACAATGTTGAAAAATTCTTCAGGGAGATGGTTTCACCGCTCTGCCCCGGACATCGGATGCTAATTTTGTTGATTTATTTCACGGTTTTATTCCCAATATGAGTAAATTTTTCACTGGAAACATTTGAATAGTATATCTGACAAGCTTCAGTTGTGTCCATCATTTCGAAATATGTACCCGATTCCCCTCCCTGAAGGGACGCGTGAAGAGGGGACGATGCGGATTATGGGTTATTGTTCAATATTGTTTGATTTAATACCCTGCGACAGCAGCAATAATCCCACCTAAAATACATGATTACGGAGTGCGCAATTATGTCACACTGCTGATAAAATCCATCTGCTTTGCGAAGATCGATATGTTATTATTAACCGTACAGATCCTTCTGTTACCGGGTGTCACTTTCTGTCAGAGTACTATTTGTGTTGATATAAGTGGTGGTAGTAGTAGAGTATCACTTACTCTTCAAAAATAATTGTAGCATATATTAGGTTACATTCTCTTTTAGTTCTAACAAGGCAAAGATCTAAAACAAAACGTATTAGAGCCAAATCATACAAACCGTTCAAATTATTGGCAGTAAAAGGTACTAATTGCTATCTTCTTTCTTCATGTACTGATACCTTCTTCCCGTTGCTGTCCAAATTATTGGCAGTAAAAGTTACTAACTGCTACCTTCTTTGTTCATGTACTGCATATCTTCTTCCCGTTGCTGCCCAAATTATTGGCAGTAAAAGGTACTAATTGCTACCTTCTTTGCTCATGTACTGCATATCTTCTTCCCGTTGCTGTCCAAATTATTGGCATTAAAAGTTACTAACTGCTACCTTCTTTGTTCATGTACTGCATATCTTCTTCCCGTTGCTGTCCAAATTATTGGCAGTAAAAGTTACTAACTGCTACCTTCTTTGCTCATGTACTGCATATCTTCTTCCCGTTGCTGTCCAAATTATTGGCAGTAAAAGTTACTAACTGCTACCTTCTTTGCTCATGTACTGCATATCTTCTTCCCGTTGCTGTCCAAATTATTGGCAGTAAAAGGTACTAATTGCTACCTTCTTTGCTCATGTACTGCATATCTTCTTCCCGTTGCTGTCCAAATTATTGGCATTAAAAGTTACTAACTGCTACCTTCTTTGTTCATGTACTGCATATCTTCTTCCCGTTGCTGTCCAAATTATTGGCAGTAAAAGTTACTAACTGCTACCTTCTTTGCTCATGTACTGCATATCTTCTTCCCGTTGCTGTCCAAATTATTGGCAGTAAAAGTTACTAACTGCTACCTTCTTTGCTCATGTACTGCATATCTTCTTCCCGTTGCTGTCCAAATTATTGGCAGTAAAAGGTACTAATTGCTACCTTCTTTGCTCATGTACTGCATATCTTCTTCCCGTTGCTGTCCAAATTATTGGCATTAAAAGTTACTAACTGCTACCTTCTTTGCTCATGTACTGCATATCTTCTTCCCGTTGCTGTCCAAATTATTGGCAGTAAAAGTTACTAACTGCTACCTTCTTTGCTCATGTACTGCATATCTTCTTCCCGTTGCTGTCCAAATTATTGGCAGTAAAAGGTACTAATTGCTACCTTCTTTGTTCATGTACTGCATATCTTCTTCCCGTTGCTGCCCAAATTATTGGCAGTAAAAGGTACTAATTGCTACCTTCTTTGCTCATGTACTGCATATCTTCTTCCCGTTGCTGTCCGTGGACGAATTATTGGCAGTAAAATGTACTAATTGCTACCTTCTTTGTTCATGTACTGCATATCTTCTTCCCGTTGCTGTCCAAATTATTGGCAGTAAAATGTACTAATTGCTAACTTCTTTGTTCATGTACTGCATATCTTCTTCCCGTTGCTGTCCAAATTATTGGCAGTAAAATGTACTAATTTCTACCATCTTTGTTCATGTACTGCATATCTTCTTCCCGTTGCTGTCCGTGGACGAATTATTGGCAGTAAAAGGTACTAATTGCTACCTTCTTTGCTCATGTACTGCATATCTTCTTCCCGTTGCTGTCCGTGGACGAATTATTGGCAGTAAAATGTACTAATTGCTACCTTCTTTGTTCATGTACTGCATATCTTCTTCCCGTTGCTGTCCAAATTATTGGCAGTAAAATGTACTAATTGCTACCTTCTTTGCTCATGTACTGCATATCTTCTTCCCGTTGCTGTCCAAATTATTGGCAGTAAAAGGTACTAATTGCTACCTTCTTTGCTCATGTACTGCATATCTTCTTCCCGTTGCTGTCCAAATTATTGGCAGTAAAAGGTACTAATTGCTACCTTCTTTGTTCATGTACTGCATATCTTCTTCCCGTTGCTGCCCAAATTATTGGCAGTAAAAGGTACTAATTGCTACCTTCTTTGCTCATGTACTGCATATCTTCTTCCCGTTGCTGTCCGTGGACGAATTATTGGCAGTAAAATGTACTAATTGCTACCTTCTTTGTTCATGTACTGCATATCTTCTTCCCGTTGCTGTCCAAATTATTGGCAGTAAAATGTACTAATTGCTAACTTCTTTGCTCATGTACTGCATATCTTCTTCCCGTTGCTGTCCAAATTATTGGCAGTAAAAGGTACTAATTGCTACCTTCTTTGCTCATGTACTGCATATCTTCTTCCCGTTGCTGTCCAAATTATTGGCAGTAAAAGGTACTAATTGCTACCTTCTTTGTTCATGTACTGCATATCTTCTTCCCGTTGCTGCCCAAATTATTGGCAGTAAAAGGTACTAATTGCTACCTTCTTTGCTCATGTACTGCATATCTTCTTCCCGTTGCTGTCCGTGGACGAATTATTGGCAGTAAAATGTACTAATTGCTACCTTCTTTGTTCATGTACTGCATATCTTCTTCCCGTTGCTGTCCAAATTATTGGCAGTAAAATGTACTAATTGCTAACTTCTTTGTTCATGTACTGCATATCTTCTTCCCGTTGCTGTCCAAATTATTGGCAGTAAAATGTACTAATTGCTGCCTTCTTTGTTCATGTACTGCATATCTTCTTCCCGTTGCTGTCCGTGGACGGTGTTAGCAGAGGTCGTAGAAACCGGTAATGATAGACCTCGAATTCGAGACACGGTTATGTTATGTTATGTTATGGTTTATTTAACGACGCTCGCAACTGCAGAGATTATATCAGCGTCGCCGGTGTGCCGGAATTTTGTCCCCCAGGAGTTCTTTTACATGCCAGTAAATCTACTGACATCAGCCTGTCGCATTTAAACACACTTAAATGCCATCGACCTCGGCCGGGATCGAACCCGCAACCTCGAGCATAGTAGAAGGCCAGCTCAGTCATTTTGTATTCTTTTTTTATATTATTCCATTTTATTTTATATTTAGAATGTTCACTGGCATCTTTGTAAAGTCTTTATCGTTCGTTTACAGTAATGGAAGCAGAGAAGTAGGCCTATACTTTCCTTTCTAAGTGTCTTACTGTCAACAACATTATCGCAGTATTATCTTTGTCTATGTTTACATTTAGTATCGCATTTCTATGTTATGGAAGGTAGGGTCATTATATGAGAACCTTTAACAATTCATTGGTAACGTGTTTGCTCTACTCGTAAATCTGTTCATTATTACATAACAAGTAGCACCGAACATGCTTATGTGAAAAATTAAATGTACATCTGTACAATAAATTGCGGAAGTCTGTGATTTAAAATTATAAAAATTATGCAGGTATTTATACACTTATAATTTTCACAGAAAAACCGCTAAAATAAATCGTATAAAATAAGAATTACTGCTTAACCAAACCACTGTATGTCTTCAATTGCTGCTTTATTCGGGCCATATTATAGAGTATAAAATAGTTTTAACGCAAATGTAACAATAATGACAATAGAGAAATAGCAAAAAGTAATACTAATAATTATATAATTTGAATGTATAATGTTCGAAAATACCTACAACGAATAACATAATATGACTAAAATTACTTCAAACCCAGATACCAGAAATTAGGAAATAGTCCTTCGAGTGAAAAAAATAATTATAAACCAAATGAAAAAGAAAAGTTATAGTGACCCATATTTCAGTTTGAATTTTAAAAGTACACTTCATTGGTCGAAAATGGAATAACGTCATATAAACGAAATAGTCACAATAATTTTTCAAAATTTAATCTAAGTGCAGTATGAATATTCCCCGAAGGAACTTAATATTAATATTTCACATAAATGCTAATTAAATTTTATTTATCAACATTTAATTGACCTCTGTGAGAAGTTTTAGACAAATCTAGTTGTTGTGCAAGGAGTATTGTTATTCAATAAACTACTTAAAATTTTAAAGCAGAAAAATTACCAATTATAGAAACAAAAAACACATTTCTCTCACCTCACTCACCGTATGTTCGGCCACGTTAGATTATATGGCTACATCATTTAAAACAGTGTCAAATATAATTACGATCATAAAAACGAGGATTTTCTCAATTTTTCAGCATAATTTCACCGTAGTGTCCCCTCAATGGGTCTGAATAACATCCATCATAAATTGAAGGAAGTCCAGTGTGAACTAGAGTACGTGCGATATTGATACACCTAATAGAGTGAAAAGTGAGGTTAATATTAATGTTAATGAGAGGCACTGTGTGAGTGCCTGTGACACGTCGCGACGGTGCCTACTGCCTGCTTGCCGCGATTCAAGCTGCAGCAGAAATCGATGAAGAGCAGAATGCAAGCAGAGACATTGAGCCTGCAGCGGCGTCTGCGAGCCAACGTGTTGGCGATCTGTGATTATTTACGTCGTGTGCAACCAGACATAAACGTGATCCTACACACAGCATACAAGCATCGGGGATTAATGAACTCTTCTTCAGCAGTTTGGAAAGTAGTTTCTCAATCTTCGATATTATGTAGATCAATCCTGACAGCCCAATATCAGAGTTTATTAAATTAGCCTATTTTGTCAGTTGCATCATCATCGCACCAACAGCAACACTTGTGTGTACTTCTATGACCGTTATACGAATTTCTGACAACAGTAGACATTCACAAGCAGCGGAAACCTCTGGGTATTTCTTTACCACAGAACATACTAGAACAGACTAGTGACGCAGTAAATAAAATAAACGAAGACGTGAATTCCATTTCACTGTGGGCACACAAATTTGGATTAAGGTTCAATCCAGAGAAATCGCAAGCAATCGTAATGGGACATAATCGTCTTGATAGTAGTACTATACCACATATACAGACGTGGACAAATTATTAGCAAAATTGAAGATTTTTATTATATATTTTTACAAAATATGATTCTTCAATTTAGACTACACTTGACATTTTTGCGTATTTCCAAATTATTAGCAAAAGTGAAGATTTGTATTGTATATTTTTAGAAAATTTAACTCTTCAATTTGGACTACATTTGATATGTTCGCATATTTACAAATTATTAGCAAAACTGAAGATTTTTATTATATATTTTTACAAAATTCGATTCTTCAATTTGGAATACAGTTGACATTTTGGATATTTTTTCAAAATATTAGCAAAACTGTAGATTTTTATTTTATAGTTTTACAAAATTTGACTCATCAATTTAGATTGTAGTTGACATTTTTGCTAATTTACAAATTATTAACAAAATTGAAAATTTTATTATATATTTTTTACAAAATTTAACTCTTCAATTTAAACTACAGTTGACATTTTTGCATATTTCTGTCTACTGCAATGATAGAAATATGCAAAATTGTCAATTGTAGTCTAAATTGAAAAGTCAAATTCTGTAAACAGAATTATCATAAAAATCGTCAATTTTGTTAATAATTTGTCCACGTCTGTAATATTGGATGGGATTACTGGGTGTTCATTTCAAAGTGTGTCATGACGTCACTGTTGTTGGGTCACCGATTTGAAGCGAGTTTCAGCTGATATGTTAGAGAAGTTGCCTATTATTTAAGGCGTTCTTCAATCTGAACTTGAGAACGTGTACGGTATAACTTGAACGTCGTAGCAACAGATGGCGGTCTGTACGGTCTGTGTGCTACCATAACCTCTTTCGAACTGTGTTTTGCGCCGGCAAGTCGTACGCAGGGTATTTGTTATCATCGGTTGCGTACGGTAACATTCCACAACATAAATCAAATGCTCCGTGTCCATGTTGACCGTCGAAGTTAATGTCAACAAATACGTAAGTAATCGTCTTAACCCTCTCCCCATATCCCGACAGTACGTATTTCCAAACAGTTCACATTCTTGCCACTATCGGCGTTACCGTACGTATCGGTACGTACTCTTCAGAATGAACGCCGTACTTGCTAGGTAACTTCTCTGCCTCTCAGGTTATACACCTGAGCTGCGGAAGTGTAGGAAGATTGAATTCTCTAGGCTCATCAACTAGCCACATGACGACATACAGCGAGCCAAGACACATTTTGAACTGAACACCCAGTATTGTTAAATACAGTGAAACAGTTTAAAATCTTGGCATTTTTATGGATGGCGATCTAAATTGGAACACTCAAGTAACACACACTTGCAAAAAAATATTTTCTCAACTTCATTCCTTGTTCCATATGAAAGAATTTCTACCATTTAGTGTAAAAAATAATCTTATTCAGACGCTTGTAATGCCCCATTTTGATTATTGCGATTCCTTGCTAACTAATGTAAGTTCACTCTTAGCTGAGAGACTACAACGTGTCCATAATGTGTGCATACGATTCATCTGCAATACTCGTAAATTTGACCATATAACACCTTCCCTCCAGTTACTTTCATGGGTGCGTCTGAAGGAACGAAGAACAATACATTCACTGTCTCTTCTGTTTAGAATCATGCATACTTCTACTCCGAATTATCTGTTATCGCGCTTTCAATTTCTTACAACTCTTCGAAACTGACATCGAGCACTTCTTTCTATCCCCCATCACAGAACGTCTTTATACTCATCTTCCTACACTGTAGAAATACCTCGCCTCTGGAATTCGTTACCTAATGACGTCAGGGACTGCCGGACATTATCACAATTCAAAATTAAATTGGAAAATTTTGTCTTGTTTAATGCTTTTTAGGTATTGCTAGAATTGTTGATTTGTGTTTTTTATTTTGATTAAAATCTCAAGTTTCATGTTTATGTTAGTTAATTAGTTAGGATACAATTAATTGTACTTAATCACTCATTTAAAGTTTGTGTGACTGCAACCTGTGTATATTTTTGTGTGGCTTTACTTTATTTATAGTGTTTTTTTTTTCCTTTTTATTTCTATTATTGTATTTGTATTTCTGGTGGTGTGGAAGAGAAGGCCTGATGGCCTTAACTACACCAGAACAAATAAATAAATACATACTGCAATAAGTATGTTTTGACAGCAGTTGCAAAATACGTTAAGTTGAGCCATACCGGACTATAGTTTGTACTCTGTTCGGTATGCCTCGAGGGAGGAGAGCTAAGTTGGAACGGTCAGCCATAGTTGAAATAAGTGGGACTCAAATGTATTTATACGAGGATTATGTCATAAGTTCATAGCAACTATGTTATAACTTCCGAATAACCGAAAATGTCGTTAGTTCAGTATATAGTTTGAAAACCTGTTGTACATTGTACGGGATGCCACCGCTAGATTGCGTCTGTGTGCACTGGTGGCTAGTTGACAACAAACGCAAAAGTTAGTATGCTAGAGGCTGTGCTCCAAGATGGATGTAAGTAAAGTTGAACAGCGTTGTCATCCTGAGCTACGAGAAACATTGGGTGATACTGCGCTGGAACATCCTCCCCACTCTCCTGATCTCAGTCCATGCGATCCGGGAGATTCGGGTTCAAAACCTGTTCTGCCCTGAATTTTTAACGTGTATTGTGCAAGCTCGTGGTCGAGACAACTCAGTAGTTTCCTTAAGTTTCCCTATGACATTCCAGGAGCTCTACACCGTCATTAATAATTACGAGTATTATGCAGTGCTGCACTCTGAGTAGTATCTGACGAAGTAATAGGTCTACTCTTTTCGACATTAGTGACATCTATGAGCCACGCTTGTAGCGACGGAGCGAATAACAGCAAGATAAAAGCCTGACATTGCGCAAAAGATGCTATGGATCTTATCCATCATTGATTCGAAGTAAATGTGTACGACCTACAACGAACTATTGCATTGTAGTACAGGGACATCATTTTATTTTCACTAACATTTCTAATATTAACCTCGCTATACCGTAGAATCAACGATTAAGAACCGGAAACACCGTTTGCTACCCCCTTCCATGACTGGAGTTCGGTGATACTGGTGTAATATACAAACAAGTCACTTTACTAGGTATAGGAGGGAAGAAAAGTAGTTCATCCATTTACATAAACTATTAAACATCGCGATTTTGAGTTTTATCATTTTCATTAGGTTTTTGTTTAATCAAAATACAGTACAGTATTAACAATGAGTGATTTTACTCACGAACTGAGCTGTCCATGCGGACGTATTCATTATGCAGTGTATATTATACTGTCTACAGCACATTAGCGTACGATATAGAGAATGAAGTTAAATTGAAAAATAATCACAATATGGATATTTAAACATATTTTTTTTAAATGGTGGCCGTTCATTTCGATACAGGCTTCAGTTCTAATGTGCATATTATCGCACTATAGACTATTGCAACTTAATTCCAATGACCAGGTTCGTACTTCGTATCAGTAACTAATATTGAAATAATTATGTATCTACTCTGTAAAAGAGACCTTACGTACTGTAAATTCAATCTTCACTTCTGCCCGATCCGAAAAGATAAAATTACTCAGACATGCTATCTACTGTCCGTCCAAGTGGTTACGTCGCAGCGTCGTAGAAAAGGAGGAAATCACGTGACAGTTAATTACTTAACGAGGTCCTTTTTATTTAAGTTATTTTAAACATTATTGTATGGGTATAATATTACGTAGACGTCCAATTTCTAACAGAAATTAATGTTATCAGAAAAGAGCTAAGACAGCCCAGCCACTAGCCTTTACAGGGAGGCGAATAGAAGCAGTTGGGGGAAACCGGGATGCGACTTAGGCAAATGGAAAAAAAATATGCAATATTGAAAGCTCTTTCATCACTGGAAAACGCGAACATATTTTTGGAACGTACTGTTCACTATGACCGTAAGGCTACTATGACTGTATATGAGGTCTTGGTTCTGTGTGGAGGACGATTGAACTTCATTAGTGGAAGGGGTTGGAGTGAAGTACATTAAAAATCTCGGGTACAATAAAAATTGAAGTAAAAATAAAATGATGACCCTGTACATTAACTTTGGTGCAGAAGAGAACATGTTGAGTGTCGCTGTCTTCGTACCTTCTTGAATTTTCTCTCATATTTTTACTTAATACTGTATGGATGCCAGTGTATGATGTACTTTCCATACGATGCCTGTTATTTTTCATATGTTCACTTTTATGAATTCTATTTCTTTAGTAGTTCTGTGCATTGATTCCCTACGGATATGTGTTTGAACTCCGCATTTTTTATACAAAAATGTCAGATGTATGATACTTTATTATATCAGTATGTATATACAATATGTGGTCTCTTTCTTTATATCTTTTGATGTGTATGTCGTAATACAATTTGTGTGGTTTGATTTTCCAATGTTCCCTGTGGAGTATATTCGTATTACAACAAAATTGAATCCAGATTTAAGCTATGTTCTGCATACCCCTCCTGAATGACTACACAAATAGCCTAGTTAAAATTTTATTTAACTATGAAGGTAATATCTATATTTAATTTTTTCCGTTCGTACATGTTGTATTGTGTTACACATTTTTCATCCATAACTTATTCCTTCATTGAATATTTTTTGTTCTTTTCGGTATTTATTGTTTTGTAATATACACTTAACTTTAGTTTTGCACATTCTACAGGGACATCATTTTATTTTTACTTGCATTTTTATTGTACCTGCATTTCTGAATGTACTTCACTCTCACCCCTTCACTCATGTCCTTGCTCCCGTCAGACACACAAACTTACGGCCGCTGTTGCGTTCGAAGTCTTCAAGCAGTGAAGTAAACACTGCAGTGTATAGTGTGTTTCATAAATATGATTGCGTTTTCTATAGAAGAAAGAACCTATATTAATAATATCGTACTAAAAATTATATTCAAGAAACGATAAATTCAATTTCAGAGAATATGCTTCAAAATGTTTTTAATAATATGCGTACTGAATTGAAGCCTGCATTGTAATGAACGGCAACCATTTTCAGCAACTTGTTTAAAAATTCAGATTAGCTTTTTTTAAATTGAGGTGGCTAGAAGCAAAGGAATGCTAGTGACATTTGTAATAACATGATTTAAGTGCATCCAGTGTAAGCAAAAGTATCTAAAATTTTAGTAGCAAAGGGATATTTTAATCTCATCACACATTAAAAGTTAAATAAAAAATTTCACCGATTTTACGAAATCTTAAATATTTAAACCCCATTTTCTCAAAAGTAACTTAAGTGCACTTACAGCCCTTTACTTATGACCCCCTCAATTTAAATGCACTCTCTATATTGTATGATAACATCAATAATTAATATGCAAAATAAAGTAGACATTACATAACGAACATAGCCGCCTGAAAAGTTGAGTTTTTTTTTTAAATGTTACTACTCTACTGTATTTTGATAAATTCCGTAAAAGTGATGATCAAACTGAAAATCGTAATATCGTATTTCCCTACAACATAAATGGATACACTACTTTTCTCTCCTCCTATACCTAGTAAAATGATTTGTTTACATATTGCACTAGTAACACCAAACTCCTGTAATGGAAGGGGGAAACAGTGTTTCCGAGTATAGCCAGGTTAATGTTAAAAATGTCGGTAAAAATAAAGTGATGTCCCTGTATATAGAGTTCTGCCACCTCAAGCCATTTTTTATGTTATGCCTTATTTGTCTATGTGAACCTCACGTATCTCCTTCTAAAATTTAGGAATTGAATCTTAAATATCTTTTCCCAGATTCATAAAACGCCTCTACATTACTCCACTTGACTGGGTTCTGCATATGAGTGGCCTCATTGCCAATCTTCTATTACCAATTATTCACGATATGTTTTGTCTACTTTGCAGTCTGTCCGTCCCATCTTCCTTGATTTATATGTTCATTCTGATATTGTCATTTGGAATTTTATTTGTGAACCTACATACCCATCTAGTGATTTAAGCAATTTAGTGCTTACAATAATTTTTCATGTTTTAATTTCAAAATGCATGCCTTTTATGCGAATACCTATATTGCTTTTGCTGCAATACAGTTGAATATCTCTAGTGCCTTGTGATTGCATAATATCATAACTAGGTTTACTTGACGGAGTTACTGTGGAGTAACGGTTAGCGCGTCTGGCCGCGAAACCAGGTGACCCGGGTTCGATTCCTGTTAGGGGCAAGTTACATGGTTGAGGTTTTTCCAGAGTTTTCCCTTAACCTAATATGAGCAAATGCTGGGTAACTTTCGGTCATGGACCTCGTAATCATTTCAGCGGCATTATCACCTTCATCTCATTCAGACGCTAAATAACCTAAGCTGTTGATAAAGCGTCGTAAAATAACCTAGTAAAAAAATTCACGTAGTTTTTCATGTTGCGTGATATTTTATTTTGTTTTATTTATTAACTACGGGAGGAAATTAAACGCAGAATAAATATGGGAAATGCCTGTTATTATTCGGTTGAGAAGCTTTTGTCATCTAGTCTGCTGTCAAAAAGTCTGAAAGTTAGAATTTATAAAACAGTTATATTACCGGTTGTTCTGTATGGTTGTGAAACTTGGACTTTCACTTTGAGAGAGGAACAGAGATTAAGGGTGTTTGAGAATAAGGTTCTTAGGAAAATATTTGGGGCTAAAAGGGATGAAGTTACAGGAGAATGGAGAAAGTTACACAACGCAGAGCTGCACGCATTGTATACTTCACCTGACATAATTAGGAACATAAAATCCAGACGTTTGAGATGGGCAGGACATGTAGCACGTATGGGCGAATCCAGAAACGTATATAGAGTGTTAGCTGGGAGTCCGGAGGGAAAAAGACCTTTGGGGAGGCCGAGACGTAGATGGGAAGATAATATTAAAATGGATATGAGGGAGGTAGGATATGATGGTAGAGACTGGATTAATCTTGCTCAGGATAGGGACCAATGGCGGGCTTATGTGAGGGCGGCAATGAACCTACGGGTTCCTTAAAAGCCAGTAAGTAGTAGTAGTATGGTC
The DNA here is from genome assembly GCF_040183065.1 of Periplaneta americana. NCBI lineage: Eukaryota > Metazoa > Arthropoda > Insecta > Blattodea > Blattidae > Periplaneta > Periplaneta americana. The sequence continues at coordinate 227,276,527 of NC_091117.1, forward strand.
CAAAATGAAGAATTAAATGGAATAGGTTATGAGATATTCGTAAATGTTCCTCAGATTTGTAAATATTGCGCTCCTATTATCTCTATTATTCTCCTCCACATTATCATCATCATCATTATCATCATCATCATCATCATCATCATCACACCGTGATCATTATGCACAACATCCCATAGCAAGTTAAAGTTTCGAGTCTGCATGAAATAAGTCTCAATAATAAAAATTATTTGGTGAAACTTAGAATAAGAATAAAAAAAAATGAAAACGCTGGATTAAACAAACGTATCCTTCTTCAGACAAAAGAAGCCTGACGAAAAAATGTAATCATTATTACTAACATTATCACATGGGTTGTAGCCTGATATTTGGGTAAGAACTTTCCGCAGATAATAATAAATAATTAATTAATACAAAGGACGTAACATAAATATATTAAAAATAAATAAACATTTAAGTTGCTAATTAAAAATATTTCATTGGCCGGCATGGCCTTAGCGTCATGGGGAAATATTCGACATTTACTATAAAAATTGGGATTAGTGAAACAAAATAAAACACATATTTGAGGTTGTAACATAGGCCTATTTCCATTTTGTGCATTATCAACAAGATCAGAACTCTTGTGGTATTTGAATAAGGCTATTTCACAAATGTATAAATAAATAATTTGTAACATACAGAAACAGAATTTATTATAAATCAAGATAACTAGTGGCTTGTGCAGCAAATGCTGCAAACTAAGTTTATTAGACGTTCCAATAAAAATTTTTTTGGTTTATTTTCAACGAAAAATACCAGACATGTTGAAAGTTATTTGCTTCCATAATAATGAAACATACTCCCTCTGAATGTTTTTATGCCAAAAACTTTTTCTTGAACCTATGTATCCTATGTATCTTGAGTTTCAACGCGAAAACGCAAAGTAACAATGTCAGAGCGATCAGTGGGTTTTTCATGTGGGAGTAAAGCAATAGCTATTTCAGGTCATTGTGGATTGTAAAAGTCAGGTTTGCTATGCTTTCGAATGCTGATGCATGTAGAGCTTGAAATGTAGAGGGTAAAATCATTTTATCCTGCTAAGAGATCTTGCTGGAATGATCGAGAGACTACAAAATTTTATAGGCCTCTTATTTTATCAGTAAGTAATACCGTCTTTCCTCAGGAACTGTAATTTTTGCGCTCTATCGAGCCAATACCGAAGAGAATGACGCATATAAATATCTACACCACACCGGCATTAAGTATATAAAAAAGACCCAACCCCACTTGATTAATAACTATAAAAGTATTTGATTTTTAATAACAGTATTATTATCTTATGTAAGTTTTGTAGTTTTATATATATAATAGCTGCCACTCAGTAAATTATAAAAATGAAGATCTAATTTAACATATTCTCTCTATCTATTTATATAACCCTAAAACGTTTCATTTTCATATCATCAGTATAGCATTAATATGTATAATTAATGAAAAATAGTCACATCATTGCATTAACTGTAATGAAATTTCATTTCTAGTGGTAATAATGTCAACAAACCATATATCAAGTTTTGTAGATTTCAATATCCAATTCACAGCTACACTCAGAAAATTACACACCGCAGAATCAGACCTGTAAATTATTTTCAGCAAGTCTTGAAGATTTTAATAACCAATTGAATTTGAACTCTAAATATGTCAGCATCCTGCAGGTCATGGCCTTCGTGTAATAGCCTATTGTTTATTGTAGTGTGTGTTTTGTTTTATTCTGAAATCACGGCCTTGCTGAAATGCAATTAGTTGTCAAAACTGAAGGAAGATGGATTTTGGAAAATAGGAAAATAATGTAGGAAAATTGATATTTCACTGAAAACTACTATTTTTTCTGAAAAACTTTGGGTTCCAAGATTCAAAATGACGGATCATTTATCTTTCAGCCGTTTTCTCGTAATTTCCATTACCAGTTCAAATTATATATATAGATATTATTTACATTTGCTACCAGTGCCATCAAGCGAATCACGGCCTACTGTATCCTTAAGGAAACTATGGTAATATTTATTAACATCTGAACATCAAGTGCAGCAAGATATTAAACAAATACGCATCAGGTGCGACAAGACTGTTTCACCAAGATTGCAGTTGATAGTTGGCTTTGATTGGTTAACACAGAATATATTCTTAAACTTCATTGGTGCATTGATACAAAAGCGCAAACCATCTGTTGCTAAGTAGCTTATTTCCAGAACGACAGTAAGGATAACTCCAGAATAGCAAATTGTTGTGAGCGATGTATATTTTGAAAGCGTCTGTATGTCACACCCTGCCGCCAAGTTGCTGCACAGGGGTGGCGCTATAGTGCCCGGATGTGACGATAGCGCAATTAGTTGGGGTGCACCATCTGGTGCACTAGACATGGACGCACAATGGTTCATTAACCACATGTGGCACCCCTGCACTATAGCCAACTTGATCAACTATCTCCCAATATGTTTACGCTTAGTGGCTAATCTCAGAATCTGCAGACCGGATTTTTAGTGTAAAAAGGAGCTAAAGACTCATATTCCATGTATATAATCAAACATGAGTAGCTACTCAAATGCTTTTATTCTTACTAATAAGAGTATTTACTAAAAAGAGTCCAGTATGTACTATATAGGTCTACCGGTATTCATGTTTATTCTTACCACCCATTGGAACAAATGTTTGCTGGAAAACCAACGAAAATAAAGTTACCAATGTTAATTATCAACCAGCAGGACATCATAGAACAAATATTGATACGGAAATAATGGCTATTCATATCTCACTCCAACACCTACTATACAGAATAGATAAATTTCAAAATGCTGTCATTCTCTCTGATTCTAAAGCAGCATTATATGCAATAAATTCATATCAAATGATGTCAATCCAAATTAAAGAATGTCACAAAATGATCCAACAACTTTAAAAACTACAGAAAAGAATTCAATTACAATGGATACCTGCACATTGCGGAATTGCTGGAAATGAAACTGCTGACTTTCTTGCCAAAAAAGGATCCAATTTAATTCTGAATACAAATAACAGCCTACCTTTTACATCCATCAAAAGACTAATTAAAAATAAATATAAAATCAAGCAAAACCAAGCACTGTGTACCAAAGCCAAAGATAAAAAATGGAGCAGTTTAATAAAAAAAAAAACAGAAATTATTCCAGAAATCCCACGTAAATCTGCAGTAGCAAAATTCAGACTGCTTACAGAACACGATTATTTGGCCAAACTCTTGAATAAAATAGGAATTTACACAAATCCAAATTGCCCTCTATGCAACAAAGGAGAAGAAATGACTGAAGATCATCTCATAACCTGTGAAGTTCTACCTGATGGATCCACCACAGAGAAATATTGGAGAGCAAGAACGCTAATGGCTTCGTTGCCAAAGCCCGGCATTAGATAACAACAACAACAACAACAACATGTTGATTATGAAGTCTTCTGACAAAATAAATTGACCCATTAAAAAAAATTGCGTATAATTAGAATAATTTAATGGACAGAATTATTTAGAATTGATAACTTAAAGATTTATCACAACTATATTGCATTAATATAACTCGCATTTTACTAGCAGAGCATTCAATTTTTGTTACTAACCCTTATTGTGTATTTTAATTTTTAACATGTTCACTTCATAACTTGATGTGTGCTGTCTTACATACTTTGAACAATAATATTTTTATACTTATATCACCTTAACATACATACTATGATTCGTATCTGATTGTGAAGTAATACACATGTTGTCCACCCAGCAGAATTATAAGTTTAATCAACTGATTTTCGCATTTTCAAACATCATCACACTTCATACGCATTTCATTGTTACTTCAATTTAGAGTTCCTCTCTCTTTTTTTTTATTTTAGTAGGTTATTTTACGACGCTTTATCAACATCTTAGGTTATTTAGCGTCTGAATGAGATGAAGGTGATAATGCCGGTGAAATGAGTCCGGAGTCCAACACCGAAAGTTACGCAGCATTTGCTCGTATTGGGTTGAGCGAAACCCCCGGAAAAACCTCAACCAGGTAATTTCCCCGACCGGGAATCGACACCGGGCCACCTGGTTTCGCGCTAACCGTTACTCCACAGGTGGACTACTGTAGAGTTCCTCCCTACTGTCAGTATTTTATAATCCCGTTTCCTCTGCATTATGGTTGTCTATTCTGTCTTGATTCATTTGATTAGTTCTCGTGTCAGATAGGTTGATTTTTCAATTGCAACGACAACAGCTACTATAATATTCATTTTCATGTAAAGGGAAGAACATACAGGGACATCATTTTACTTTTACTAACATTTATAATATTAACTTGCCTATACCCCTGGATCAACGGCGTTTGCTACCCCCTTCCACGGCTGGAGTTCGATTATATTGGCGTAATATACAAACAAATCACTTTTACTAGGTATAGGAGGGAAGAATGGTAGTTCATACATTTACGTAAACTAGGAAATATTGCGCTTTTGAGTTTGATCATTTTCATTAGGTTTTTGTTTAATCAAAATACAGTACAGTATTAACAATCAGTGTTTTTACTCACGAACTGAGCTGTCCATGTGGACGTATTCATTATGCAGTGTATATTATACTGTTACAGCACATTAGCGTACACTATAGAGAATGACGTTAAATTGAAAAATAATCATAATATGGATATTTAAACACCTTTTTTAAAATGGTGGCCGTTCATTTCGGTACAGGCTTCAGATATAATGTGCATATTATCGCACTATAGACTATTGTACCTAATTCCAATTACCAGTTTCGTCCTTCGTACTAGTAACTCATGTTGAAATAATTCTATACCTACTCTATAAAAGAGTACCTTACATACTGTAAATTCAATCTTCACTTCTGTCCGATCCGAAAAGATAAAATTACTCAGACATGCTATCTACTGTCCGTCCAAGTGGTTATGTCGTAGCGTCGTAGAAAGGGAGGAAATCACGTGACAGTTAATTACGTAACGAGGTCCTTTTATTTAAGTTATTTTAAACAGTTGTATAATATTATGTAGACGTCCAATTTGTAACAGAAATTAATGTTCTCAGAAAAGAGCTAAGACAGCCCAGCCACTAGCTGGCGAATGAAAGCTGGTTGGGGAAACCGGCATACGACATAGGCAAATGGACGACAGTTCTTTTGCGAAAATGATTCAATATTGAAAGCTGTTTCGTCACTGGAAAACGCGAACATATTTTTGGAACGTCCTGTTTACTATGACCGTAAGGCTACTATATGCGGTCTTGGATCTGTGTGGAGGACGGTTGAACTTCATTAGTAGAAGGGGTGGTAGTGAAGTACATTCAAAAACTGAGGTACAATAAAAATTGAAGTAAAAATAAAATGATGTCCCTGTATTTAAGATATAAATAGCATCGCGTACTGCATTTTATCATAAATTCAATCCTCTCTCGAATCCGCTATGAATTTCGCCACACTGTAAAGCCAAAATAGACTATTGTCAATAGTTAAAAATGTGGCATTCGTGAGGAAGTTGGCGAGACAGGTTGTTGATGTGGGAAGCAATTTGCAAATGCAACATTCAGCGACAGTTGTGATGACGTCAAGAGCATCCCACGCCACTGATTCTCGTGAGGCGCATAGCGTAAAGTGGATGTGGCGTTGGTATCGCTGCAAACTTCAAATTGCTTCATGCCAGGAATTTCATTCCTTTCCTTTCGTCTCAGGTTTGCCTACGATGAGCAGAGAGTAGTTTTTTGTGACGAGTTGAGAGAGAAAGCGAAACCCATCAGCTCACGTCTTCTCTAGCTGAAGATTTTATCTGAAGTGTGTGTATGTGTGTGTGTGTGTGTGTGTGTGTGTGTGTGTGTGTTTGAGCATGCATCCGACATGGAGCGCTGCCTGTATTTTTAATTCCGTCAGAGGGGTTATTTGCCACATACACTCAGAAATACAGAAACGAGTCTTTTTTGCTGAGATGTCGTGTTTGTTTTGCTTTTACAGAAATTCTAAAAGTAAATTTAATTATGCATTTGATATCATTATCATAAACAGCGCTAAGAATAGGCCAACAATTCATTCCAGCTACTAATGTTATCGTTTTACTTAGTTGGCGCACTTCCCTGTTGCCTTCGGGCTAGTACAGGAACAACATTTTAATTTTACTAACATTTTAAATATTAACCTGGCTATACCTTTGGATTAATGGTTCAGAGCCGTTTGCTACCCCCTTCCACGATTGAAGTTCGATGATTCTGGCGTAAAATACAAACAAATAACTTTACTAGGTATAGGAGGGGAGAAAAGTAGTTCATCCATTTATGTAAACCAGGAGATATCGTAATTTTGAGTTTGATAATTTTCATTAGGTTTTTGTGTAATCAAAATACAGTACAGTGTTAACAATTAGTGTTTTTACTCACGAAATGAGTTATCCATGCGAACGTATTCATTATGCAGTGTATATTATACTGTCTACAGCACATTAGCGTACAATATACAGAATGAAGTTTAATTGAAAAATAATCATAATATGGACATTTAAACACATTTTTCAAAATGGTGCCCGTTCATTTAGATACAGGCTTCAGTTCTTATGTGCATATTATCGCACTATAAACTATTGCATCTAATTCTAATTACCAGGTTCGTCCTTCGTACTAGTAACTCGTGTTGAAATAATTCTATACCTATTATATAAAAGAGCACCTTACTTACTGTAAATTCAATCTTCACCTCTGCCCGACCCGCACAGATAAAATTACTCAGACATGCTATCTACTGTCCGTCCAAGTGGTTATGTCGCAGGATCGTAGAAAGGGGGGAAATCACGTGACAGTTAATTACTTTTATTTAAGTTATTTTAAACAGTTGCGGGTGAGGGAAATCGGGATGCGACGTAGGTAAACGGACGACAGTACCTGTGCGAAAATATGATTCAATATTTAAAGCTCTTTCGTCACTGGAAAACGCGAACATATTTCTGGAATGTACTATGAGATAACTTGTATAAACAAAAGCCGCCCTAAATAAAGGTTCGATAGATCGGCCTACTAATCAATTCATAAAGAATAATAAGTAAACAAAACAATTTTGTGACACTTGGAAAGAAAAAGAAAAAAACATTAAGATAAGAAAACGTAGGAAATCATTTACAATACAAATTTTGTTGGGTACAAATGATTACTAATTATAGCTAAGGATGATTTTTACACGTGAGATCCTATGGCATCAATCGTTGCATCAGAAATTTAAATTGTTTAAGTTGATTTAAAGTTTCACGTGGGATCGTGCCACGGGCACCGAACACGAGCCCAAAAACTGTCCAATGTGTGATGTGGTATTGTGCTCCTAGATGCTGACAACAAGGCTCATATATGACTTGTTTTTCACGACACACCTCTTGTGGCTGTTGCTCATGCATCTCAAAACGGATTGTGGGATCAAGAATGATACCCTTATCCTTCTGCCGATCAATTATGATGATATCAGCCCGTCTAGTAGAGCCGTCAGAAGAGACGCAACCAACCTCCTCATAAACCTCATAGGAAGCATTCTGACGGATTGAAGCTGCGATGAGAGAACGAACCGTATTATGTCTGTTGATTCGGAGCAATTCTCCATGACGGCAGAAACCCAAGACGTGAGGAAGCGTTTCTTGCTCGTCGCATCTTCTGCAACGGGTTGAGTCAAGAGTTCTATCAGGGAGAGTACGTGCAGGTATTGTATTACAGTTCATCTTAATGGCTTGCGTCCACTGACTGCTCGAAAGTCCCTTTTTGGTTGAGATCCACGAATTACCTTTCTTCCAGTGAAAATGGAAAACAACTCGCAAACGTTTACTTTTCAATTTGCTCCATTGATGAAAAGAATCTTCACGCAATGCTTTTCTTAGTTTTTGAGAAGAAAAACGTTCAGAGCAATCGAAGGTAATTGGTAATTGTTTGATGCAATGTTCAATTTCGTTTGGAAGATTTCGAGTGGCTGCTAATGAGGGTTGTCAACGTGTAAAAGTCTTTGACAAATATTTAAGTGCTGAAGGTAAGCTTCCCACTGGGCTTTAAATACTCCTAAACCTCGCAATCTTCTTGGTGCATACAACATAGCATCCGGGGTGTCAGTAGTAATGTTAATTATTTCCTTAACAGCGCTGCAAATTAACTTGTCAATATCAGATAAAAATTTCACTTTAAGATCTTTCAAAGGAGCACATTGGAAGGGGTAAACGAACTGAGGCCAGATATATTGATTTAATATATTTATCTTTTGGTCAGGCATGAGTAAGGGTGAAGTGACCAGCTGATTAAGATTTTTTGTCAGTTTTTCAATTAGTTGCGCCGCATTAAATTTTATTTCATCATTAAAAGTAATGCCAAGATATCTTATAACTTCATCCGATTTGATGCAAGATATTTCTTGTCCATCGATCAAGGTGAGGGAATCAGAGCAGAGACATCCTTTACGTAGGTGTATAACATTACTTTTATCCGGGTTTACTTCAAGACCAATTCTAGCTAAGGAATTCATAGTCAGCGATGTTGAATATTGAGCGGCAGATTTATTTTTACACAATAATACTAGATCATCCGCAAATGCAAGATTGGAAAGATTATTTAATTGAGGTGATATATTGTATGCATATTCTCCAGAGATATTACTTTCGCTTAATTACAATTAATATTAAATTTAAAGACGCAATAAAAGTTAAAGTACTAAAAGATTAACTGATTAATAAAAGCTAGACAGTTTATTGTAAAAGTTAAGAAGAGGGAAGCATTTCTCTTATTAATTAAGTACAAATTAAACCTACTCTACGCAGTTAAGAAAATGCTTAATAAGCTTGCTTTTGAACGCTACTAAATTCCGACAGTCTCTGATGTCACTGGGAAGGGTATTCCACAAGCGCGAGACCGAGATTGTGTATGATGATGAATACGATGAAGTCTTATGTGTTGGTATGGCTAGTATGCGGCTATTTTGCGTGCGTGTGAAGAGATTATGATATGATGACAGGTAACTGAAACGGGAGGCAAGGTAGGTAGGTGTAGAGGTGTGAAGGACTTGGAAAAGGAGAACAAGAGAATGAAAATTTCTACGTTCGTTAAGCCGTAGCCAGTTTAGAGTTTGGAAGGATGGGGTAATGTGGTCAGCGCGACGGACATCGCAGACGAAGCGAACACAAGAATTATGAACACGTTGTAATCTTTGAGACTGGTTGACATTGAGGTCAGTCAGTAGAGAATCACAATAATCGAAGTGGGACATTACTAGTGTTTCCACTAGTATTTTCTTGAGTGATAGCGGAAGAAATTTTCGAATACTGTTTAAGGAATTTTGTACCTTCCTGTCATAAAATAAATCTTTCAGCTCTTATTTTTACATTTTTACGTGGTCCACTTCACTGGTTTATTTAACTCTGTTTCTGTAGTCTCTGCCCTCTTTCAGCGACGTTGAATTAACAGCAGTAATTGAACTCGCAAAGAGGAGTTACTACTGCTTGGATTTAAAGTTAAATAATTGTATCTTTTCTCACTTGTTTTATATCGCTGTTAAATTACATAATTTACTATAAGTAACCTTTCAACTCAACTCATTGTCTCTAATTGATTTTTAAATTCAGGATTTCAGACTTCGATCAGAGCGCTCTATAATTTAGAGCCACTGTTAAATAAAAGATTTAAATTGACAAAACGGGGGGAGGGAGTCAATTAACACGCCAGGCGACGAAGATGTTATTCTGTGACGCGAAATCTCAATTATAACTCATTTAAAACATTAATGACAGTATCTCCCATTTACACCTACGGAAGAGCCGAGTCCGAGGCACTCCGTAACTTAATCAGCGCCGTTAACTTGGGAGTTTGAACAGAACAGAAACCAACACAACACGGCAGCAAGTTTTCTCATATTACTGCCTGCCCGCATTCATTAGCCGAGTTCTCAAAGGTGCAACAAGCTCTGCTATAATTTGCTTGTTTATTTTTGCGTCAAGTTTCAAATGAATTACACCAGGTGCGAAGGCACTAATGAACTCGTCACACAATTCAAGCAGAGTTGCCTCAAGATTTTAGGCAGTAGTACTCCTGCCACGACAAGAAACGCCTTCGAAATGCCTATTCGAATCCTGCTAGGTGGCTTACAGTTACCATTTTGGAATAGTTTTTCTTCAACATTTTTTATTTTGTAATTTGTAATTGCATATCTCATTCACTTCGACTGTTGATCAGATTTTTTGTATTCGACAGATAATGGAGAAAAAATGGGAGTATAATGGTACAGTACATCAGTTATTCATAGACTTCAAAAAGGCATATGATTCGGTTAAGAGGGAAGTATTATATGATATTCTTATTGAATTTGGTATTCCCAAGAAACTAGTTCGAATAATTAAAATGTGTCTCAGTGAAACATACAGCAGAGTCCGTATAGGTCAGTTTCTATCCGATGCTTTTCCAATTCACTGCGGGCTAAGGCAGGGAGATGCACTATCACCTTTACTTTTTAACTTCGCGCTAGAATATGCCATTAGGAAAGTCCAGGATAACAGGCAGGGTTTGGAATTTAACTGGTTACATCAGCTTCTTGTCTATGCGGATGACGTGAATATGTTAGGAGAAAATACACAAACGATTACAGAAAACACGGAAATTTTACTTGAAGCAAGTAGAGCGATCGGTTTGGAAGTAAATCCCGAAAAGACTAAGTATATGATTATGTCTCGTGACGAGAATATTGTACGAAATGGAAATATTAAAATTGGACATTTATCCTTCGAAGAGGTGGAAAAATTCAAATATTTTGGAGCAACAGAAACAAATATAAATGACACTCGGGAAGAAATTAAACGCAGAATAAATATGGGAAATGCCTGTTATTATTCGGTTGAGAAGCTCTTATCATCCAGTCTGCTGTCCAAAAATCTGAAAGTTAGAATTTATAAAACAGTTATATTACCGGTTCTTCTGTATGGTTGTGAAACTTGGACTCTCACTCTGAGAGAGGAACATAGGTTAAGGGTGTTTGAGAATAAGGTGCTTAGGAAAATATTTGGGGCTAAGAGGGATGAAGTTACAGGAGAATGGAGAAAGTTACACAATGCAGAACTGCACGCATTTTATTCTTCACCTGACATAATTAGGAACATTAAATCCAGACGTTTGAGATGGGCAGGACATGTAGCACGTATGGGCGAATCCAGAAATACATATCGAGTGTTAGTTGGGAGGCGGGAGGGAAAAAGACTTTTAGGGAGGCCGAGACGTAGATGGGAGGATAATATTAAAATGGATTTGAGGGAGGTGGGATATGATGATAGAGACTGGATTAATCTTGCACAGGATAGGGACCGATGGCGGGCTTATGTGAGGGCGGCAATGAACCTTCGGGTTCATTAAAAGCCATTTGTAAGTAAGTAAGTAATAATCTCATTCACTTATTTCATACGAAGTACCAATATGTTAATAAATTCTTACCTCAGAATCCAGAAAGGAAGTAAGTCCAAAATCTCCATTTTAAAATATAGTTATGGTCCCGTCGCTCTATTTTCCGGCAGCCAATCACGTTGCAGTTCAGCTACATTTAAACGTGTGCGTCTTGTGATTCGCTGATAAATACGTAATGCATTTCCTAAGGCTCGATAAACACTTAATATAATCGCCCGCCATTTTGGCTCTTTCGTTGGCGTTCGCATAAAGCACACGAGGACGTTATTTGCCGCTCAATTATTTGCTGAATTACAGTGCGTTTGATTTATTATCATAGGAGCTACGACATGATAATGTTTAACGGTGCGGCAAATAGATTCCTCGTCTGGTAGCTCGGCAACGAAAGAACAAAATTGGGCGAACGATAATACCTACCTAAACTTTATAGAGCCTTCATTTCCTAAGAGATAAGCAAAGAGGAGGAGTCACGCCGGGAATAACAGCGTCGCGACTATAGATGAATGTTACATTTTGCATGCGGCGTTGTCACTTACACCTTTTAATATGGAAATATAGTAATTCCCAAAAGTTTTGGTGGGGTTTCAGAGGATTAATTTGTTTGGAATGATTAGAGACAGAAATGTAATATTGGTGTCAGATGAAAATAAAACTCTCAAAGTTTTTCGTCTGTAAGTTTGAAGTACTGAAGGAAATAAAAGCCGGTAATAATTGAACAGATACAATAATTTTCATTGTTAGAATTAATTATACAAGATGGATGTCCAAAGCAAAGTGCAGTGTGTTTTGTAGCCGGCAAAATTTGATTCTGTGACTCGTGTAAGACGAGAATTTCATAATTTTATGTGTTAATTATTGTAATTTTATGAAAATGCTATTGAGTATCTCAGTGCCTGGGGAAGACCCCTATCCATTTACACCAAGTCTGTGAGATGTATACTGTGAAGATGTCTTCCATTTACTTACTTACTTACAAATGGCTTTTAAGGAACCCGAAGGTTCATTGCCGCCCTCACATAAGCCCGCCATCAGTCCCTATCCTGTGCAAGATTAATCCAGTCTCTATCATCATATCCCACCTCCCTCAAATCCATTTTAATATTATCCTCCCATCTACGTCTCGGCCTCCCTAAAAGTCTTTTTCCCTCCCGCCTCCCAACTAACACTCGATATGCATTTCTGGATTCGCCCATACGTGCTACATGCCCTGCCCATCTCAAACGTCTGGATTTAATGTTCCTAATTATGTCAGGTGAAGAATAAAATGCGTGCAGTTCTGCATTGTGTAACTTTCTCCATTCTCCTGTAACTTCATCCCTCTTAGCCCCAAATATTTTCCTAAGCACCTTATTCTCAAACACCCTTAACCTATGTTCCTCTCTCAGAGTGAGAGTCCAAGTTTCACAACCATACAGAAGAACCGGTAATATAACTGTTTTATAAATTCTAACTTTCAGATTTTTCGACAGCAGACTGGATGATAAGAGCTTCTCAACCGAATAATAACACGCATTTCCTATATTTATTCTGTGTTTAATTTCCTCCCGGGTGTCATTTATATTTGTTACTGTTGCTCCAAGATATTTGAATTTTTCCACCTCTTCAAAGGATAAATCTCCAATTTTTATATTTCCATTTCGTACAATATTCTCGTCACGAGACATAATCATTTACTTAGTCTTTTCGGGATTTACTTCCAAACCGATCGCTTTACTTGCTTCAAGTAAAATTTCCGTGTTTTCCCTAATCGTTTGTGTATTTTCTCCTAACATATTCACGTCATCTGCATATACAAGAAGCTGATGTAACCTCCATATCTGGAGGCCGTCTCCTTTATCCGCAACCTGAGGATGCGCCATGCCGTGGTGATAGGGACCCACCATACGTGGAAGATGTCTTCCACAACTAGAAAAATTTGAAGAGTCAGGCCATTATTTTTCATCCCGTGTAATGGACTTCATCTGGATGAAATAATTCATTTTATAAAATTTCATGCTTGAAGATACAAGACTTCAAGTCTTTTCTTACTGCTATTTTAACTTTTGTTTTCATTCATTCAATGCTCTGCCCAAGGACAGGTCTTTCACTGCAAACCCAGCTTTCTCCAATCTTTCCTATTTTTTGCCTTCCTCTTTGCCTCCTCATATGATCCATATATCTCAATGTCGTTTATCACCTGATATCTTCTTCTGCCCCGAACTCTTCTCCCGATCAACATTCCTTCCAGTGCATCCTTCAGTAGGCAGTTTCTTCTCAGCCAGTGACCAAACCAATTCCTTTTCCTCTTCCTGATCAATTCCGGCTTCATTCTTTCTTCACCCACTCTTTTCAACACAGTTTCGTTTCTTATTTTCTCTGTCCACTTTACACGATCCTTTCTTCTCCATATTCACATATCAAATGCTTCTTCTATTCCCTTCTCTTCACTTCGTTGTAATGTCCATGTTTCTGCCCTATACAGTGCTAGACTCCATGCAAAACACTTCACTAGGCTCTTCCTTTGTTCTTTTTTTATAGGTCCGTAGAAAATGCTCCTTTTTCTATTAAAAGCTTCCTTTGTCATTGTTTTTCTTCTTTTGACTTTCTGGCAGCAGCTCATGTTACTGCTTATAGTACACCCCTCATTTAGAATTCGCAAGTTTACTTCTTTATTTTTCTTCCATGACCATTGTCTTCATTCCATACTGCTCACAGCTGTCATTTATGATCAGAAAGAGAAAAAGGAAATGGTTAGATCACTGGCTGAGAAGAAACTGCCTACTGAAGAATGCACTGGAAGGAATGGTGAACGGGAAAAGAGTTCAGGGCAGAAGAAGATATCAGATGATAGACAACATTAAGATATATGGATCATATGCGGAGACTAAGAGGAAGGCAGAAATTAGGAAAGACTGGAGAAAGCTGGGTTTGCAGTGAAAGACCTACCCTTGTATAATATGTATATTCCATAAAGACGAACTAAATAGTTTCCAAAGACAATATAAATAGACACTTCGATACAGCACGAATATATTTACCAAGATTACAAAAAAGTTAGGCATTAACAAGCCAAAGAATACACAACAAAAAATGTTCATTAAAAACTGAATAGTTTATAATTCGCCCTTGTAACCCAGACACATAATTTTGATGTTCGGTTACTATTCAATGCAACAAATTTTCAAAAAGCGCTGGTTGCCACTTAAAACATATTACACCTCAGTGTGTTCATTCCCGATAGGCCGTTGCGAGAGATAGCCGACTGCATTCCTCTGTCTCGCTCGCCGAATGAATTCCTCTGTCTCACTCGCTGAATGAATTGCCTCTGACTCACTCGCCGACTCAATTGCCTCTGTCTCGCTTGACGACTCAATTGTCTCTGTCTCGCTCGACGACTCAATTGCCACTGTCTCGCTCGACGACTCAATTGCCACTGTCTCGCTCGTCGACTCAATTGGCTCTGTCTCGCTTGCCGACTCAATTCCTTTCTCTTGCTCGCCGACTGATTTATCTCTGTTTCGCTCCCCGACTGAATTGTCTCTGTGTCACTCGCCGACTCAATTGTCTCTGTCTCGCTCGCTGACTGATTTATCTCTGTCTCCCTCGCCGACTCAATTGTTTCTGTCACGCTCCCCGACTGAGTTGTCTCTGTCTCGCTCTCCGACTCAATTGCATCTGTCTCGCTCTCCGACTGAATTGGCTCTGTCTCGCTCGCCGACTGACTTTCCTCTGTCTCGTTCTCCGACTGAATTGGGTCTGTCTCGCTCGCCGACTGACTTTCCACTGTCTCGTTCTCCGACTGAATTGGCTCTGTCTCGCTCTCCGACTGAAACGCCTCTGTCTCGCTCTCCGACTGAATTGGCTCTGTCTCGCTAGCCGAGTGCATTGCCTGTGTCTCGTTCTCCGACTGAATTGTCTCTGTCTCGCTAGCCGAGTGCATTGCCTCTGTCTCGTTCTCCGACTGAATTGTCTCTGTCTCGCTAGCCGAGTGCATTGCCTCTGTCTCGTTCTCCGACTGAATTGTCTCTGTCTCGCTAGCCGAGTGTACCGCCTCTGTCTCGTTCTCCGACTGAATTGCCTCTGTCTCGCTAGACGACTGAATTGCCTCTGTCTCCTTCACCGACTGAATTGCCTCTGTCTCGTTCTCCGACTGAATTGCCTCTGTCTCGCTAGCCGACTGAATTGCCTCTCTCTCATTCTCCGACTGAATTGCCTCTGTCTCGCTAGCCGAGTGTACTGCCTCTGTCTCGTTCTCCGACTGAATTGCCTCTCTCTCATTCTCCGACTGAATTGCCTCTGTCTCGCTAGACGAGTGCATTGCCTCTGTCTCGTTCTCCGACTGAATTGCCTCTATCTCGCTAGCCGAGTGTACTGCCTCTGTCTCGTTCTCCGACTGAATTGCCTCTGTCTCGTTCTCCGACTGAATTGCCTCTGTCTCGTTCTCCGACTGAATTGTCTCTGTCTCGTTCTCCGACTGAATTGCCTCTGTCTCGTTCTCCGACTGAATTGCCTCTGTCTCGTTCTCCGACTGAATTGTCTCTGTCTCGTTCTCCGACTGAATTGTCTCTGTCTCGTTCTCCGACTGAATTGCCTCTGTCTCGTTCTCCGACTGAATTGCCTCTATCTCGCTAGCCGAGTGCATTGCCTCTGTCTCGTTCTCCGACTGAATTGCCTCTATCTCGCTAGCCGAGTGTACTGCCTCTGTCTCGTTCTCCGACTGAATTGCCTCTGTCTCGTTCTCCGACTGAATTGGCTCTGTCTCGCTAGCCGAGTGCATTGCCTCTGTCTCGTTCTCCGACTGAATTGGGTCTGTCTCGTTCTCCGACTGAATTGTCTCTGTCTCGTTCTCCGACTGAATTGTCTCTGTCTCGTTCTCCGACTGAATTGCCTCTGTCTCGTTCTCCGACTGAATTGGGTCTGTCTCGCTAGCCGAGTGTACTGCCTCTGTCTCGTTCTCCGACTGAATTGCCTCTGTCTCGTTATCCGACTGAATTGCCTCTATCTCGCTAGCCGAGTGTACTGCCTCTGTCTCGTTCTCCGACTGAATTGCCTCTGTCTCGTTCTCCGACTGAATTGTCTCTGTCTCGTTCTCCGACTGAATTGCCTCTGTCTCGTTCTCCGACTGAATTGGGTCTGTCTCGTTCTCCGACTGAATTGTCTCTGTCTCGTTCTCCGACTGAATTGTCTCTGTCTCGTTCTCCGACTGAATTGCCTCTGTCTCGTTCTCCGACTGAATTGCCTCTGTCTCGCTAGCCGAGTGTACTACCTCTGTCTCGTTCTCCGACTGAATTGCCTCTGTCTCGTTATCCGACTGAATTGCCTCTGTCTCGTTCTCCGACGGAATTGCCTCTGTCTCGCTAGCCGAGTGTACTGCCTCTGTCTCGTTCTCCGACTGAATTGCCTCTGTCTCGTTCTCCGACTGAATTTCCTCTGTCTCGCTAGCCGAGTGCATTGCATCTGTCTCGTTCTCCGACTGAATTGGCTCTGTCTCGTTCTCCGACTGAATTGCCTCTGTCTCGTTCTCCGACTGAATTCCCTCTGTCTCGTTCTCCGACTGAATTGCCTCTGTCTCGTTCTCCGACTGAATTGCCTCTGTCTCGTTCTCCGACTGAATTGCCTCTGTCTCGCTAGCCGAGTGCATTGCATCTGTCTCGTTCTCCGACTGAATTGGCTCTGTCTCGTTCTCCGACTGAATTGCCTCTGTCTCGTTCTCCGACTGAATTCCCTCTGTCTCGTTCTCCGACTGAATTCCCTCTGTCTCGTTCTCCGACTGAATTGCCTCTGTCTCGTTCTCCGACTGAATTGCCTCTGTCTCGCTAGCCGAGTGCATTGCATCTGTCTCGTTCTCCGACTGAATTGGCTCTATCTCGTTCTCCGACTGAATTGGCTCTGTCTCGTTCTCCGACTGAATTGCCTCTGTCTCGTTCTCCGACTGAATTGCCTCTGTCTCGTTCTCCGACTGAATTGCCTCTGTCTCGCTAGCCGACTGAATTGCCTCTGTCTCGTTCTCCGACTGAATTGCCTCTGTCTCGCTAGCCGAGTGTACTGCCTCTGTCTCGTTCTCCGACTGAATTGCCTCTGTCTTGCTAGCCGAGTGCATTGCCTCTGTCTCGTTCTCCGACTGAATTGGCTCTGTCTCGTTCTCCTACTGAATTGGCTGTCACGCTCTCCGACTGAAATAAAGAAATGAATTAAATAAATACATAAAACGTAAATAAATAAAAATAAATAAATGAATAGGTAAAGTAAGTAAGCAAGTAAATAAATACACTCAGGAACAAAAAAAAAACCGGACAGTTTAATATTTGCTGGTATTTTGCAAAACATTATCGTCTCATACAATATTATGGTAGCCATCTGTTGTTATGGAGACGTGTATACATTGTTGATTGTTTTTTGTTTTATAAACAAGCCATTACAACCAAATATTCCAATTTTGCTTTCGGAGTCTCAGCTATAACAATTTTGTCTCAACCATTTTGTGCTTCATTATTGTTATCATTCGTTATTTCTTTATTTTTACATTTTCCGAGTTTAAGTGGGGTTGTAACATTTGTCTTAAAACAAGATGCGACCTGAAGATGTGGCTCGAGCTGTAGCCCTTTACGATGATGGATGCAGTGTACGTTACATTGCAAATGTTATGAATATGGCTAGAAGCACAACCCATGATGCCATAAAACGGTATAGAGAGACCCTAGAATATACCAGAAGACCAGGTTCGGGTCGTCCAAGAGCTACAAATCCAAATGAAGGCAGATATATGGTGTTGAGAGTTCTTAGGGAGCACAACCTGCCAGCTACTAGTGTAGCCCAGCAATTTGTTAACATGCATGGACGCCCAATTTCGGCCAAAACAGTTTGAAGGAGGTTGAAAGCAAGTGGACTGATATCAAGTAGACCTGCAACTGGTCCCAGACTTCTCAGGATGCATCGAGTTGAACGACTGCGTTTTGCAAATGATCACAGGGATTGGAGAAATGGACAGTGGAGCTGTGTTCTGTTCACCGATGAGTCCCGTTTCAATCTGTGCTCACCTGATGGACGTGAAAGAGTTTGGAGAAGGAGGGGAGAACGATTTTCACAGTGTTGCATTTCCGAAAATGTGCCGTATGGAGGTGGTGGAGTGATGGTTTGGGCAGGAGTGTGTACGGATGCTCGTACAGAGTTGGTTTTTGTTGAAAATGGAAGACTAAGAGCTGATAGGTATATAAATGAATGTTTGGCTGATCATGTTGTGCCATTTGGCCAATTTGTAGGCGATAATTTTGTTCTAATGGATGATAATGCACGGCCGCATATTGCCCATGCGGTCGGAGATTATCTCCAAGAAGTGGGAATCCATGTTCTTCCACGGCCAGCAAGGAGTCCAGATATGAATCCAACTGAACACGTGTGGGCCATGCTGGGACGGCGTGTTAAGAATAGACGACCGAGACCAGAATCGTTACAAGAGTTGAGGCGAGCACTTGGCGAAGAATGGGAACTTATTCCTCAAGAAGACATTGCTAACCAAATTGAGAGCATGCTAAGACGTGTGGGTGCAGTTATTTAAGCCAGAGGGGGTAATACCCGTTACTAAAAAGAGTTTTTAATGTTTAAGGCACCATAAAATGAAAAAACAGTTAGACCAAATGATGCCATAGTTATACGCCTTTGTAATTTTTTGTAAATTTTCTCATCAGAGATTTTTTTTTCAAATGTTGTCGTATAAGGTGCTAAATGAAACATTATTTTGTTTAAATGGGTTTTGTTTCATTTTGAAATAATTGGCAACAAAATACAATCAAATATAGAAGTGTCCGTTTTTTTTTGTCCCTGAGTGTATTATAATGACTAAATAAATACATAGATAAATGAAGAGATAAATACAGACATAAGTACATATATATGTGTGTATATATATATATATATATATATATATATATATATATATATATAAATCAGTAAGGAGTAAGAGGTAAGATGGTTAAAGGGTAAATGAAGTAAGGAAATCAGCTTGTGAGCAAGTAAATAAAGAAATAATGAAATGAAAAGATAAATAAAGAAATGAAAAATTAAATAAATTATATAGGTAAATACATAAATGTAAGTAAATAGATAAGGAAATAGGTGAACAAACAAGTAGACACAATTAAGAAATAATTAAATAAATAATGTTATTCTGTTGACATATGAAACTACTCCTTACGTTAAAAGGCAGATATTAAGTTTTAAAAAGATGTCTAACAAGAAATGTTATATGCAAAAATTACAAAAAGAGTGTATGAACTCCAATATATTGTCGTTGATTTTATGAAACCTCCTATATATGTAAATTTACAGAAAATGCTTTTTCAGGAGGAAAAAAAATGAATTACAAATGAATAGGTTTCAACAAGAATATGAAGTAATTCTGTAGAATATGTACAACATAAATAACATCATCGAGAATCAGTGTTGGCCTACTGATATTTAATTAATATTTTCTTCCTCTTGAAAAATTATTTCCGGTAAAGTCACATAGGAGGTTTAATAAAATAAACGTCGACAAGCACCTAATAAGTAGGCTAAAACCTAAATAAAGTAACAGAGTAATATGATATAAAATATCATTTACAACAATATAATAGCTCTGGGGTTAAGTACCCAATGGTTTAAAACATTTTAATTAAGGACACATTTGGTGTGAAAACGTGCTATCCAACTCTCCGTGTGTGACAAGTCTTCAAAATATCATTTAGATTATCAAAGGAAGTTAGTATCATTCCATACAGTGAAGAGTGTTGGGAAAACTATCTAACTGGAAGATCTCAATCTCAATTCTTAATATCTCGTAAAAGCACGGTTGTTTGTGCTCTTCTGCATGGGTTTGAGTCCGGAATGAGGCCTTACAAATGAAAATGCGATTGGCATTCAAATATCTAGAATTAAAGGTTTAGATGACATAAAAGCC